>NW_016180975.1:0-6487 GCF_001687245.7 Rhagoletis zephyria | reverse complement strand
TTCATCTGGGAGTGGCCAGAAGCGATTCTTGTGCGTACGGTTCAAATCGCAGCTCACAACGTCCGGATATTTATATCCACGTATCCTCTGGGTAGCAACCAAACACCCGTTTGGGAGCGAGCTAAAGTGAGAAGGCGTAAAACTTCGCGTGCGCTGGGTTTGGGTCCCGCCACGTTAAAACCCCGCCCAATGAAAAGAAGCAAACAGCCTCGGATGAGACCCCCTTTTTCTGATGACGACCACGGCAAACGTATAAAGGACTATGATGGCAGTCAAAAGTTTTCCACTTCTGCGCACGGAACCATCCTCCTTATCTTGATACGCGGTTATGCAATTTGTTGATACGCAGATCCGTATGTACTATTTAAATTTAAAGAAATAGTAAAATTGAAAAGAGTAAGTTATGGGAGTAATTTATGTCGCTATTAATACATTTTTGTAATAATCTTATCTACCGTTATGTTAAGTTACGGAGTTTTTACGATTTTTTGCGGGTTGTAGTTTGAAAACAAGTGTGGTCCACTTTTTTCCAACAGTTTTACCAATCAACTCCCACCAGATCGGGCATTTTTCACCCACTGTTTAAAAAATTTGCTTATAGATGGTTAAAATTTCCAATAAAATATTAACCGCCAATTTTTTTTTAAGAATAACTAATTTTCACGAAAAAGAGGAAACTTTAACCCTGTGTAGAAAGCATTGCGATGCGATGGAGCAAAACCTTCCTCTTATGAATGCTAGCCTAATTTGCACACAGCCACACCTAGTACTTGTATACGTCTGTGCGACCCCAGAATAAAATACCTTAGGAATGTAAAAATTTGCTTTTTATTAAAAATCTTTTTAAAAAATAGGGCTCTTCTGTTAAAACTGCTTTCAGAGATATAAGCGTTAAAGTTTTGATGTGTTATAACTTTTTTGTTGTTGTAGTATATAAAAAAGAAATATTGTTGTGATATTGAAAAAAAAATTGATTCAGTACTGCGGAAAAAAATCATCAGATTACCAGTGTTCGACCCAAGGCACATTGAACAGGTAGTATTAGTAGAGCAGTTGATTGGATATTTTTTCAAATGAAGTAGTCTCGAAAATGTCAAATATTAAAATTTTTCTCACAAAAATTCTAAATTGTTAAAATCTATTTGTACCAGTGGTAAACTATACAATAAAAATATAAATATACAATAAAAAACGTTTGATTAAGTACACTTTAATATATTACACATTTTTATTAAGCAGCCTTAGATTTACCAATAATTAGTGTTACATTTTTTGAGTATTAATTAAAATTAAAAATAAATACATAAATATTTCAAGCTTTCGAACATAAATTTTAATATTAAATATGCAAAAAAATTATTTTAGTTAAAAATAATATAAACACTTAAGTTCATTTTCGAGTGAACTTAAATAAAAATAAAACTTTTCATTAAATTAAATTAAATTCAGTTATTAAATATTCCAAATTTTTGTCTATAGTTTGGTTAAGTATATTAATCGTGTAATTGAAAAAAGTCAAAAATAATTGAAAATCATCAAAAATAACAAAATCATCTTGTAATTAAAATTAATGAATTAATAAACAATTTTTAATTAAGTGTTACACATTAATCATTAAAAAGGTGCTAATATTGG
The DNA here is from genome assembly GCF_001687245.7 of Rhagoletis zephyria. Lineage (NCBI taxonomy): Eukaryota > Metazoa > Arthropoda > Insecta > Diptera > Tephritidae > Rhagoletis > Rhagoletis zephyria. The sequence goes on along the minus strand of NW_016180975.1, from coordinate 4,852 downwards.
TATTTAATCATTGAACGGAAATCCAAAAAACATGCTATAATTAATAATCATTATGATTATTAATCATTACTTATTCAATTGAATACCCAATACCCAACTAAAAGCTATAATATTTTGTGTACTTTATTGTATTAAACTATCCAAGTCAAATAAAACCGGGCGTGAAGAAATCGTTTTGTACTTGGTACAAGTCTGGTTATTTCCGAACTAGTTCAGTTTCAGTCAGAAAATTCTAGTTGTAAACTAGTATTTTGGAACGTTCATCCAACTCAGCTGCACAACCGCTGATTATACTGGGCCTTGTAAAGGCTGGATTAATGCTTCGGAAAGCAAGCAGATTTACTAAGAAAGAAAGGGGCATAAATTTTAATTTTTTCCAATTTAAATTTTTTTAATTCTGTTTTTGTTTGAATTTCACATTACTAACTTTGATTTAGAAGCCAAAAATCAGAACAATTTTTGCAATATTCGATACTAGAAGCAACAACAAAATACATGTAAATGTGGTTTTTTATCTAATCCTACTTCCTTTTTATATACCTTGGTTCGACCCTAAAAGCATAAACAGACGGCTGCGTTGATCCGGATCAACTCGGGAATTAACTGCAGTTGATCCGGATTAAGTCCGAGTTAGTCCAGATCAACGCAGCCGTCTGTTTAAGCTTTTATTTAACTGTAATAAGCACTTTCGATCGAAAAACGAGTTTCCTATGTTTTTCCTGAGTTACACGAATTTTGCCGAGTTGCCGATATTTTCGTAACTCGGTGGCGGCGCGTGAGGAATATCAAAAAAACGGCGGCGGCGGCGCCGTGGCTCGGCGTCGTATACCTCTAATATGTATACGTACTAAGTAATAAACACATACATACATACTTAACTTACGGTTTTTAACTTTTTCTTTTAAACCATTACTTTATAGTTTTCATTATTTCCTTTTACTTTTTCCTTTTACTTTTCCCCTTATGTAATTACAAATGGAACTAAAAATTAAATGGGCCGAATCATATTAATACACCGGTTTATTTGCAAGACTATAAAGTAGTGTATGCTATCTTCGTTTGCTATTGATAAAATGCAGTTAAATTTTCGCGCATTCCACGGCATTTGACACCAGATTCAACAATAACTTCGTGAAATTAATGTAAGCTAATTTATTCGGCCAGAACGACCCAGATTTAATGCATTTGTAATTCCAGTAGCATTATATAAAGACTATGTGATGACCTTTTTTGACGTTACAACAACAACAAGCCAATTCAAATTTCCGATGAGCTAGAGATTAGAAACTTCAAACTTAGCTTAGAACCCGATGCTTATACAATATGAAAGATGAATCAATCTGATAGGTGGCGCTGGAGTTGAAATGTTTGGAAACCCCTTATTTATGGTCCGATTTGTTCGAAAATTTTGAAAGTGTATTACTTAACTTCACAGAAACCTAGCCGTTAGGTGGTGAGTGGGTGGATTTTTGATAACTATTCGCAAATTCAAAAGAGAGAACTTACGGGAACACTTCTACTCTTATATCTGAATATATTTTAGATATATAGAAGATATGTATGTATGTAAAAACTCTGTTTATCAACCGGTTAAAATTACGATTAAGGATTATGTACGGTGTAAATGTTGTTGCTAGTGTTTTTGTTCTCGTTGTTGATGTGCTCCGTTGCATATAAATGCGGGTCGTAAATACTTATGTAAGTAAATATTCATGTACGCAAACCTCATGATCATATCTATATGCATACATACATATATCAAAAATGATATGATATAGGTATGTATATGTATACTTCATATGTTATATGTATATATTCTATATATACTTACTATATACGTACTAAGTATTTATGTACTCACCCAGTCATGAAGTTTTGACTCCATGCCACATCATTGACCGTGGTCCTACAACCTACCTTACGTATAATTCTGACTTCTATATTTGCGCAGTGCACATATGTATGTATGTATGTATATTTCCATGTATGTATGTATTTATGTATGTATTAACTTTCTGCCGGTACTTATGGACATATTCTCTTTCAATAATTAATTGGTGAACTGAGTCATACGTTCACGAGGAGGCATTCATACAAACCGCTAAACTTACGTAGAATATGCTCACATTGTGGTTTTTGTAAGAATGGAATTTGCAAACATTTGCATAAACGTACATACCGTCATACATACCTACACTCGTTTGTACATATCACTTGATCTACACTATTTTGGCCACATACATATATATATTTATTTATTTATTTATTTAACNTTGAGAGGCCAGAAGCGAATCATATGTTTCACTGAATCTCCTTGGTAAAACCACACAGTCAGGACACAAATAACCAATATTTCGATTTTTTTTGAAGAGATTGACATCGTATTCAGAGACAATACCCTCGCAGCAAGTGCGATGAAATCTTTTTCTGCAAAATCCACTGCATGGCACCTTCTGAGCATCAGTCCTAGCGAATGCTTTATTGCATTTGCCACAAAAATCGTCCATATTGACAAATTAAACGAAAAATAACAGAGCGAGTAAAAACACGTCCGCTCATCAGCACACCTTCCGAAGTTAGTACATTAAGGTGGTGCAAAAATGCATGTGAAAAAGTAAAGTCGGAATTTTTATGCTCTCACCCCTACGATTGTTCTATACCGAAAAAAACATATCCCTATTTTTTATATTGAAATCAAAAAATATTTAGAGGTCGCTCAAAGCGCCCAAAGTTTTCCAAGTATTTTATATGGGGGAAAAACAACTTTTCGTAGAAAAGTCGCAACTATAATTTATAAGTCCGCCAAAAACCCATAAAAACCCCCAAAAAGGCAATGAGCGGACCAATACAAAATCGTTAGTTTAAAAAAATTTGTAAATAAACAATTGTCTATTATTATTCAAAGTCTCTTGAAGAGAACCGGAGTTTTCCGATCGAAAAATATTGATTTTCAGGAATTGTATACCATTTCTACGAAAAGTTGTTTTTTCCCCATATAAAAATACACGAAAAACTTTGAGCGCTTTGAGCGACCTGTAAATATTTTTTGATTTCAAAATAAAAAATAGGGGAATACTTTTTTCAATATAGAACAATCCTAGGGGGTGAGAGCATTACTATTCCGACTTAACTGTTTTTGGACCGCCCTAATGCACATATATGTATATGTATTTATTTATTTACTGCACCTAAATTCTATGCATGTTGTAATCTTTTGATAGGCACATTAGCACTCGTTTTTGGCGGGAAGTGTTTGTGTAAATGAACGCACAGTTGTCACATTAAAAAATTGGCGACAGTTGCTATTTTTGGTCATCCATCAAACGGGTTGCATATTTTTACTTATGCCCTTTATTTAGGCATGTGTATTGTTTTATAGCACATTTCGAAATTCAGCTTTATGCCCTTATAACAATTATATTAATAAAAAAACAGCATTTAAAAGAAATTCGCAACTAAAAAACTTTACTTTTTATTCGGTATTAAAATTACTATGGGTAGAAAAAAAATGTTAGATTGGGTCTTTCTATATTTAGGAACGGTATGTATTTTGCATAAATTCTTCACTTAAACTACACAACATGCATTTTCAGCCCGAGATGGGAAGATTTTTAAATATCGCAGTCTATCTGCACAAATAAAAAAATCTAAAAAATCAACGGTAATTTTTAGCGACATGAAACTTGTACTTTATTAGACTTAAATCTAATAGGCTACAAAACTGCATACCCGAAAATTTTCTAAAGCTTCTAAATAAAAAGCTTGAAATGTTGATGACAATATTTTAAAGTTTGATTTATTTTCATGAAATTTGTGCAAGCTTTGAAACTTTTTTATTTATGTCGTTTCTGTTATAGATTGAATTATATTTTAAATGAAAATTATTAAGTAAACGTAAGTTGCAAACAATATAGATTGAAATAAAGGTATGCACTGCGACCAAGAGATCTATTACGCCCTCAATAATTTACAGTGCCTCATCTAATCCTAGAGAGCCCAAAACTATTGAAGATCTCCATTTAGTAGAGTTCACTTTGCTACCTGCTCTATGGTAAGGTGCAGGAGTTCGAGCTCGAGAATCACCCCCAGCGCTGCTGTTGAAGCTTGGCGAGGGATTGCCTTACCGTGGCAAGGGTGGTTCTCGAGACCCATGCCCATAAGTAACTGTTGGTCTAACTATCATGGCATACATCCATCTCAGGATCTTGGGACTACAGCCCTAAGTCATCCCTGCCAGACGTTTATATACCATTATAGCCAATGAAAACGACGCGCTACGGGCCACAGCTTCCAATTTGTTATCTTCATTATCTAGCCGCTTTGTCGATGACGACAGCGTCATCATGAATTTGTATGAGTTTGACAAAAGAAGAGATTAGATCTAATCTGGCCACAACCACAGTCATCGCGTAGCCCGGTCGTCGCCAATATAATTATCTACGTAAGAGTACGTGTTAAAATAATTTGACAGCTGTGGTCCGTAGCTCGTCGTTTTCATTGTGTTCGGGTTATTAAATTTTGACCTTGGCCTATACCTTGCACAATATCTCGGAAACAGTAGAAAGCAAATACAAAACANTACTTATCTCGGAAACAGTAGAAAGCAAATACAGAACCGAAAATAGGGGTAAAATAATTTCCAAAAAACCTTTAATTTGAAACCCATTTAAATACACTCAGTTAACACATGTAAATAACGAAAAATACTTTCGAATTCATTAGTCCCCTTTCAGACACGTCAAGTCTTGAAAGCAATTTTTTTCGCATTCTCTTTTGTGTTTTCTATTTGCCTCCATACGCGTCAGTTTAATTGAATTCAAGTCCTTGGTTCTTTAAATGGGAAGCAACGAAA
>NW_016180972.1:0-6489 GCF_001687245.7 Rhagoletis zephyria | reverse complement strand
TTGTTGTAATAAAAGCGTGTTTTTAGTTTTTTTAACTATAATTTTATTTATTGTGACTGACTAAAAAAAAATAACACAAATACCTATACATATTTTTTTTTAATTACCGAACCTTTTATCCATATCGAAACCGCGGTTCAAACCCGTTCTTAGTCCAAATACCCGGTTCACGTCCCTGGATATTCGAATATTCGGTTAATACCAGGAATGTCCGTATTATCCGGATAGAACCTCCAGCTCTAATTATTAGTTGCTTACCTTTTATACTTTTTAAAAAAAAGTAATCCCTAAAACAATTCGTGATCAGCCCCTCCAAAGCCTATTTCCTGATGTGAAAAGCGACTTATCCTCTCTGATAACTAGGTAATCTGCCATATTTCTGGCCCATTTGATTGACCCGAATTACTCGCAAAAAAGGGCAGTGATGATGAATGCCATTAACTCTTTGTATGCATACTTGTAAAAAATGTGCATATGGATATATGTACATATAAGTGTAGAAGAAGACAATCTTCTTGTTGTTTTTTTTTTTTTTAATGCAACAACTGCTTTAGCCTTACGCTATTCGAATATCTGTTTATTGCTAATATCTATGAGTGTCTACATACATATGCATTTACATAAATATGAGACATGAGATCACTAGAGGAACGCTGGAAAAAATATACTTCTTTCCTGAATGCTTTTAGTCTGTACCTGCACTTGATACACTTCCAGGTAGAATAAAGATAATTTATGTTGCACATCTCAACTTTTCTTATGCTGATTCTTCTTCGTTGAAAAATTACAATGGCAATATGATATCCATGTGTTTTTACTGTTTTCTGCATTTCAACTGTCGTTGCCCTGGTTANCAAAAATTTTTATCTAAATAAATTTCGAGCTCTTTAACCAGAATTTTGAGAAATTTTTTGGGTACGCAGTTAACAAGCTTTTAAAATTCTAGTAAAACAAGTACACGTTTTGAGCAGCTAAAAAATCACATAGATTTATAATAATATTTTATAGTTGACAGTGTTTTGCATAAATTCCTTATGGAAGGATATACGCAAGACCGTTTGCAAAAAAAATGCAACACCAGTTTTCCTAAATTTCACTATTTATATGAAAAAAAAAACGTAAAAGCCGTCAGCAAAAAAAAAAAATTAAAAATCAACGCGATTTTTTAGCCACTCAAAACTTGCCCCTATTTTGTTACTACATACCCGAAAATTTTATAATAATTCTGATAAAAAAGCTCAAAATTTTGGGAAAAATTTGTGGAAAATTTTTAAGTTCTTGATAAAGTTTGAAAATGTGATTTATATAGCTTTTGTTAAAGTATGGACCATATTTTTATAAATATTCCACAATAGTTTTTCATTAAAAACGGCCTCAAGCTCAATAAAATAAATTGTTGAATATAATTTATAAAAAAGTATGAAAAAAATGTAGCTTCAAAAATATTGTAAATATTAAAAACGAAACACCACTCATCTATTTTTGACCGTTACTGTAAGTATATAACACCAAACACCATGAACGTGTGTATGTAGGTAGGTACATTTCAGAACTATAGATCGACCCCCTTCTAAATATTCTTAATCCTTTTCCTTACATTTCTTACCTTTTGTCGATATTAGGCGGCAGCTTTGGAAAATTTGATTGAGAAATTTCGCCTTCCGGTACAAGCCAAAAGTGTGGTAAGAGGCAAGAAGCGAAGAAAGTTTGCAAATTTTGTAAATTAAAGGCATTGTTTGTTGTTGCATCGTTGCATTGCTTGCTGTACATCTTTTTGTGCAAATCATTATCTTTTATTGCATAATTTTCACAGAGCTCAGCTGGCAATGGCAAAAATAAAGGCATGTAAAACTGCACAACCAAAGATGCAACAACATGATCAGTGTCAGAAAAGGTTATCGAATTCGCAAATCAATATCAATGCCATAAAATCAAAATAACATTTGAAAATCGCTGCGAGGTCAGCGACTTCAAAGGCAAACTTTATTTATTCGTTTGCCTTGCCTGCTGACTGGCCGCCTGCTTTCCTGTCTGCCTGCTCCTGCTTTCCACAATCAACAATTGTACCGAATTGCTTGCGTCTTCTATATTCATCCTCCATCATTTCCATTGCCCGTTGCTCTCTGCTTTAGATCTCATAAGGGGATTGTTGTCCTTTCATCGCGTCTCTGCACGCTAGTGCGCCATCATCCCATTCCACAAATACGCCAATTCGCTTGAGGCCAATGACAAAATGCGCTTTAACTTAATAACAAATTACGTTTGGCTTTCAACGTAGGCATTTCTCGCATTTGTTATGGCCTACAAAACGAAATTGTAGCCAGCCATTTGCCACATTTTCTCGCTGATTGTCTTACTACTGAATGTTGGCAACTGTAATGTGGCAACATGAAAACAAATCAGTGGAAATAATGTAAAAAAGATGGTTGCTGAAATCAGCGCAACAGCAATAAATACAATAACAGCAGTAAAAATCGCCGATACCGCTATGATTACGCCACGAATTTATTGAATTCACGGCCTATAATTGCGGCAACAAGAAAAGCTACGAGCCTACGATAGATGCCACAGATTCTAACAGATCCCACAAGATATGCGGAACCTAGTTGTATTTATAAGCATACATGCATATGTATCTACATTAGATTGGGTCGGTGCCCATACGAAAGAAAAAGTGCCTAATTACTTACCTAGCTTGAAGGCTTGGCTTCAGAGGATACTTTCGTTATAAAAACTGTCTTTCTGGGTTCATACCAATAACGTCAAAAATCGTTTATGACCTGATATGAACGTGTGATGCGGCCGTTGGAAATGTATTTTTGAGAACCATGCCATTATTTTAAAATATTTGAAAAATGAAGCACCAACATTTGTTATTTTATGGTAACTGAAATCGAATTTTGGTTAGGCAAAATTTCATAATTTAGTTGTTTTATCGAAGGAGGCAATTTATGTCAAAGTGATCTTAACGGAATATATAGTAGCGGCCAACAAAATCCGCACTTTGATTAATCGCATTGCGGTGTGTCTAAGTAAATAAATGTTTACAAACTTTTACAAAAGCAAATTTCATTGTTCAGTAAAAGCCACAAGCATCAGACAAAATTTACGAAAATTCTCAAATCTTTATAAAAATGTTCACGTTTTTCATTACATATTTTAGGAAAAATTTGCGTATGCAGTTTTGTGGTTTATGGAATTACGGCAAATTGAGTGCCTGTTTGATGTAGCTAAGACTGACAGTTGATTTTTGAAAACTTTTTTCGTCGAATGCCGACCTAATTTTCTTTCATAAAATCCGTCTTATCCTGAGTTTCGCCCGAAAAAAATTCGCCCGAAAATTTTTATTTCGCCCATAGTAAATACTTCGAAACCAAAAGTGAAAAGTGAACCGGTTCGGGGAAAATTAAACTCATGATAAGGCTGAATATTTCTATGGTCGAACTTAAAAACAAATTTTTTTTTTAACAACCAACGGTAAGTCCTAACTATTTCGAACGTGCACTTTATTAAAAAAACAATCCAACAAACTACAAAACCGGAACTAAAAATCATGAAACATGTAATAAAAACATCAAAAACTTATGAAAATTTGCAGAATTCGCTTAAAATCTTGCACAGAGTTTGTAAATTGATTGTTGTGGTTTTTTTTGAAGGACTTTTGTATATATATTTTTTAAAGAAATATGCCACTATTTATTTACTTCTTACATATGTCCTAAAAAATGGAAACGAGTTTTAGTGTGGAAAATGTTAAAGATATTTTTGAAAGACTTTTTTATGCTAATTACCAGGACTGGCAAGTTCCAGCTTTAATTTAAGCCTAAGTGGAAGGCTTTTGTCTTTTTTCTAGAGCTTTTCAAGTATTGCAAAAAACTGGAATTTTTGACACTTTGACCTCGTTTATATTAAAATCTCGAGCTTATAAAACTTTATACCTACAGATTCGTAATCAACACAAAAAAAAATTTATCAAAAACAGCTTTAACATTTGCCGCACTAAAATCAGTGTCGCATTTTGCCATTACTTTTATTAACCGCCTTCACAAAAAGGAGAAGTTTATCAATTCGTCGGAATATTTTTTATTTATACTTTTTTGATATACATCTTTTTTTTTTTTTTTAAATGAAAGGTGTTACTTCCCAGGTGGTGCCATCCTAATTAGGTTTAAATCCGATCACTGACTCATGAAGAAATTAACGATAATCTTAAATTTTAATATGAGAATTGAAGTCGGTTGTGTTTCTTGCTTAAAAATGCCTTGTTTTTACTTTTTATTTGTTTTATTTATACATCGAAGTTTTAAACGCGATTAAACAGTATCTTCTCAAAGAAATGCAACGCTTTAAAATCGGTTTACATCTGAAATGGTACAGTGCCGTAACAGTTATAAGTTTATCGGAAAAACGTTTATTCATTTGTATGACGCCATATTCTCTTTAAGTAATCTTTTAAGCCAGAGAATATTTACAAACCCTTTGTAACTCAGTCTAATGCACACATTAATCCAAGTGTATAGTATCATATGTGTCGCTATCTACTACACGTATTTAGTAGGTACATATGCAGTAGGCCAATACGGTTGCAATCATGACACTACGCCATAATCGCACATTGCTTGCCTCATACAGAAAAAGTCTACCTACATAACTACAAAAACAATAAAACTTCTTACAATAACACTAATTCGTTTTAACTTTTATAATACTTATTTTTTCTTCTTCTTCTTCTCTTTGCAGGTGAGTTATTGCATTTTTTCGTTTACTGAGACTCTTGTGATTGCTCCTTCAAAGTGTTGGCAATTTTAAAGTAATGACACATACACCAGAAGCAATATGTTACCTTTCTACACATATACAAGGCAAATAAAAAATGCAGTTTTAAATTGGACACTTAACGTTGTGCAGCTCAGCTGCCCATTGATATTGCCGCTATTTCCTAATTTCCATGATTGCCTGCCTGCGCGCTATTGTTTTGGTCATTTGCGTTTGTAGGTTTAATTTAATTTTGCCAAAAAGTAGTGAAAGTGCTGAATACAATTTGTTGTCAACTGAATTTGTGGAGGGTTTTAGAGAGCCACCACTTATGTTCAAAGACTTTCGAAACGGTAAGTACACGTGAAGTGCGGCTAACCGGATGGATTCATACACCAATGAATCAAATAAATATTTTAATTAATAAAAATTTGTATGTTAAGGTTTAATTTACTTAATTTGGAAAAAAATCACCAAAAGTAAAGAAAACTAATTTCGAGTTTTTAGAAAAATTTAAGGTGTGTAGTTTTATAGATCATTAAATTTTAATCTACTAAAGTGCAAGTTGCAAGTGGCTAAGAGATTACGTTGAGTTTTAATAATTTTTCGCCAACAGCTCGAGCACACTTAAATAGGAAAAAAAAAGCGTTTGTGTGCACGGAAAGTCAAATCAGTCTCATTTGAAAGTAAACAGAAACGACAGAGAGTAGTCAGGCACTCCTCGACCAGTTTCGATGGCAATCAGCGAATCAACAGCTCTAATTGCCGCTTGGCGGCCTGAGTACGTATTTATCATTCTAATCGATATTACATTACCTTCAACTGCCTCTTTTATGATGGCCAATCAACTGTTTCAAATATGCTGCAGAACTCAGCATGCCTTAGGCTTCAGCTTAACGCATTATTCCGGAGATGGAGCCCCTCTCCAAACTCTATCATCTAATTTTGAAACGCTAGTGAGTATTTTTACCACTCTCCCCCGCCCCGCCTTTTAAGACTTAAAAATATTTTCGCACTCATAATCGTTATAAAAGGACTTTTAAAATATAAGTCCCAAAATAAAATCTTTTGAAGACTTAAAAATATTTATCTCAATAATAATTATTACCCAAGGACTTTTATAATATAAGTCTCAAAACAAAAGCCATTGAAGACTTAAAAATATTTATCTCTCTGATAATTATTATGAAAGGACTTTTATAATATAAGTCCTTGAACAATAATTATAGATGACTTGAAAAATTTTGATCTTAATATAATAATTATTGATTGGCTTTTATTCTTTTCTCTTATAATATTTATGTCTCTGATTAAAGGCCTCCACGATAACTAGGAAAGCATCAAGCATGAAATATTTGATTTTAAAATAATCTTCTTTAACATATATATATACATATATGGGCAAATCTAAAAAATAGTTACACTTTCAAACAAAAAATTTTAATTTTTAAATTTGTGAGCACACCTATGTTTTATATATCATTTTATTCGTAATCTCTTAATAAATCTATTAATATAAGTGTAATTCATATTCATCAANAGTTAGACGAGGAATAAGCATGAAATAGAAAACAAAAGAATAAGCTGGGTTGAAATTACGCTGTTCAAGTTGTAAACTTTGAGGAAAGATTTTGAACGTTGAACTCACTTAATTGGGATGTTCTAAATTGAATGGCATGCCCTGCTTTACCAGATTGGCTCCGGTTTTCGAGATAACGGTACTTGAAAATTTGA
>NW_016180971.1:0-6491 GCF_001687245.7 Rhagoletis zephyria | reverse complement strand
TTCGATACAATAATCATATAGACAACGACATAATATGTAAAACGATACAAATATTTACATCGATAAATGCATATGTAATTATATCGTAACTTGCAACTAACATAAAGTAAAATATCGATAAACCTATCGATAATGACATCAAATAAAAAACGCACTAAGGATTTCTAAAAATATATCGATGAAAATATCGATTAACACATCGAAAATGATATCGATAAATTAATAAATAATTGTATCAATAAAAATATCGTTGACCGTGTGATTTCTGGTTTTCACATCGATTATATACCTACATATTTCAAAACTTTTCAAAAAGTATTCCCCGATTTTGAATAGCAGAAGAAGGGGATTAAATATAACGAGACTTGTTTGCACACAATGGGAGAAAAAAAAGAGACCAACTTAATGGAAATCAAAGTTTACTGAGAAGCCAACACTTATTATATTACGCCAGCTTGGGACTTCAATATAAGAATACCTAAAGATGGAAGCGGGGAAACTGGTGCCGGTCTTTGCTCAGAGGATCTGCAAATCAGACAGCCTTTTCGTTTGCCAACTGATTACAGTGTCTTACAAGCTGAGATTTATGCTAAAAAGAAGGCAGCTAGTCATCTACTAAATAGCTTGGTTCCAGCTGGAACAGACATATTCATACAATCACCATTTAGTGCGTATATATTAGCAAACAATTTTAAGTTACATGCTATACTTATGGACCAAACAAGATGATTGATGTGTATGAACGTTACAGGGCACTAAGCTAGTGCACTGATGCAACAACGATGATTAATACGGGTTGGAGAAATATACCTCACCTCGACAACTATTCCTCTGAGTGGAAGCATGGAACTTTGCATACACGCCCTCCTAACTTAATCTAACCATGCAGCCAAAAAAGCCTCATGAAGCTTATATCCAATTTCAATATCAATTTCCTCATACATAAAGAATAAAGAAATCGTGAATACAGTGCATGGACTTTACCACTTTATTGGTAGATCTACCAACTTTTTAGCTGTATTTTGTTTTCTAGCATTTTTACCAACAAAGACTAAAAATCTAGAGATATTTTTCGGAAAGAAAGCAGAGCCTGAATTACGGCATCTGTGATGGAATTAAATCGAAAATCTTTTTGAGATAGTACCAATGGGATTACGTAATTTGAGATAGCGAGCTCGCTTTTTCAAATTCGCCTTGATTTATCCTAAATGAGTAGAACTGTCTAACATTGTTTCTTAAAAAAACATGTACCAACTTCTACCATTTTTTGTATGTAAAATCTACCACTAATAATTTTTGCGAAGTCCGTGCACTGCGTGGATAAGTATAATTACAAATTTCCGCTGTCACAATTATTTTCCGGAAAATTTTATTATAACGTATTCCTACATTTCATCTGCCACTTTTCTTTTTGACTTCAGTGGGTAAAATGTAGAGATTATTGGACATTTTTAATGAAATTACTATTTTGCCATTAACAGGCCTATTCTACACGTCACCAAATATTTTTTTTTGCCAAAAAATATTTCCACATCTAGTTACCACAATTCTGTTAATGCTTGTTATCAGCTTACAAGGTGGGAATAATTTTTACGATTGTACAGATCGCGAAACGGGTTTAAAAATTAACGGGAACTTTCTTTACCAGTTACAAAGTTTTTATTACCAGCGCATAATAGATCTGCAAATGTTTGAATAAGCGTGTAACCACTGTCTGACTCTCGCAAAATCGCTAGCACTGTGCCAACTAAATAGGAGTATATCTACACTTGGCAAATTTTATCAAATATTTGTATTGCTTTTTTCGATCACTCATGCCTATGCCACACTTATACATACATATATGTACATACTTTTATATATATAGTATATTAGTATATATTTTTTTTTAAATATAGGTATATATATATATATATGTATATATGTATATAGTCGCAATGTTAATGCTGTCACCAGCTAGGATTGTTCTATATCGAAAAAATTAAGCTCCATTTAATTTTTGGGGGTTTCGGGGGACCCATAAAAAAAAAAGTTGATACTAAAAAAATAGTTAAATAAGCAATTTCGTACTATTCCCTGAAATCGTCTGAAGAGACACAGAGTTTGCCAAAATAAACTTAGATTCTCAAGGATTCTATAACATTTCTTCGAAATATTGCTTTTTTCCATATACAATACATGGGAAACTTTTTTTGATTTCAGTATGTACATTTTTGAGTATGTACATACATACATACAATACGTTTTTGAATCGCTTCACAAAGTTGGCTACATGGAAAGTATTAGTAAGTATTTTAAATCAAAAAGCTGTGCATACTGTAGATGAAAATGAAATATAAGTAAATTTTAATAAAATAAAATCTGTACATTGTTTTCCGTTTTCGAAAATAACCGTAAAATGATTTTGTTGACTCAAAGCACAGGTGGATGCCGCTCGGCACAATTATACATATACTTGTACATATATGTATGTACACAGGCACATACGTATGTACACGTATCTACATTAGCCCGAAACGGTTCCCTTGCGAAGTAAACAAGTTTGTAATAATAACCTGACTAATCTCAAAGCTTACGTTGAGAGGGATTAAGTGCCATCAACATTTTCGCCCCTGATACGTCCACCAAAAATTAATTTTTTATTTATTGCCCTATTTGAAGATTTAATAGACCGCCGAAAAAGTATTTTAGACGATGGAAAACGTCTGTGGACCAGCTTTTCAGTGCCAGTTTAAAGTTAAAGTACGTAAATTGCATTTATGTTGAACAGCTGACTGGCATTTGATATTGGCTAATCTCAGTTAAAAATAGCCAGCTCGAGCGTTTAAACTAAGTTTGAACCACAACTGTGCAGTGGAAAACTGGCCCTGAGTGTATATATTTCTGTCATGAGAAACCTGCTCATAAAAAAATCCCCAGCTGGAGCAGAACGCCGACCAAACGAAATGTGTGGAGTATTAATTAAACAGCCCCACAAAAAAAGTGTTATGTACTTTTGACAGGTATACCTACCCACCCCCCATTGTTTTGATGCACTGAGCACGAATCCAAAGTCCGTTTGGCTCCATAACGTCAGTATTTTTTCCTAACCTCAAAAACCATGGCGGGTATTATGTGATGGGTAGGTTTTTTGAGATTAGGAAAAAATGGTGACGTGGTGAAGCAAAACGGACTTTGGATTCATGCTCAGTGCATCAAAATACACAAGGCAAATATAGTCTGGTCCCCCAACCCTGACATTATTTTTGTGTGGCTACAGGACAGCCGACCACAGCCATGCACACGAAAAATTACACTGAAGATGGCATAATGCCGAAACCGGGTTGACTCCAAACCCAATTTGACAGGAGATTACGTAAAATCGATCCACAATACATCACCAACAACGAAAACGATTAATTCTAGTGGTAGAAACAGGTAGTGAAGATGATCTTGCCTGTTTTTTTTTTCTTGGCTCTATTTAGGACGTTGCACGAATGAGAGTTCTTTCGACTACAAAATTCTCTCAAATTAAACTTCAAACTATGTGGGAAATTATAAAGTTTTTCCCGCTACTCTGCCTAATGTATATATGCTTGCAATACTAAGATTCGGATGCTGCTATGGAAGATGAATATTTTGAAGACCCGACAGAAATTTTTCTTCTTTGGCGCACTTGTACACTCATCCATTATGTTCCTTCCAATTTACCTGATCGTATGAATAATTGCGTTTATTTTCGCTTGCATGATTTCTATACACAGATATGTACGTATGCACATAAATACATACACAAGTGCTACTTGCAGCTGCATATAGCGCACGGGAGCAGTAAAAGCAAAATGAATTAATTTTTAAATTTAATTATTTCATATGTGTTAAGTGAATGCAACATGCAACATCAGCCTGATTCTCGTAAGCAGTGCATATGATCATACTGCTTACATACAAACATACATACATAAGTATGCTCACAAAGTCATTTTCGTTTTCGGTATGATTGGCATTTTTTTGCTTGATTAAATTTATCTACCTGCTGGTCGATTTGCCATAAATGTCAAATTTTCGAGAACAAGTTTTTATGGCTTTGCGCTTCACTATGTATTTGAACATTCGAACCGCATATATGGAAGGACAACAAAATTACATGAATGTATGTATGTATGTAGAGCCATGTACATATGTACATCATGTAAACATCGAATTGACAATCCATCGGTATAGAATTGCATGCAATCAGATCTCATGTTTAACACGAAAATATCCGGTCGTAAAGTTTAACAATTTTAAAAACTTCAAGCACCGGAAAGGTGGACGCAACTTGTTTTTGTTACATATAGCGAAGTGTATATTTTTGACCATTTTTCTTTTGGTTGTTTAATGTTTATTAATTTTTTATAAAGGGATCATAGCTCATTATCTGATAAAAAGCAAATTTAGACTTTTTCAAAAAATAAAAAATAAAAAAATGTAGTGGTGAACTTTTGATGCAGTTTACTTCTACTTGACATGCAGATCATGGATCCATAGTCTTGCCGCTAATTTTCATATGGGAACATTCCGCCATCTTGGATTTTAAGTTTTTGAATTAAAAATTAAATTTTCACATATAATATATATGATAAAAACCCCTTTTTTTTGTAAATAATTTGCAAAAAATGCAAAAAATTGGCACATTGTCATGGTTTTCGCCATTTCTCAACAATTACGAATCTCAAATCAATTTTAAAAAATTCAAATGGCGGATCCATATTGTATCTACCATTTATCATGCAAAAAGTTGAAATCGAGCGTAATTACCTGGCGTATGAGTGGCATGTTAAACAACAGAGACCTTACTAAAAACGGTACAAATTTTCACCCAAATTCCAAACTTTTTTCTCAGAGGGTAAAGATTACCGTTGAGTTTTTAGAGTAAACACAATTTAGTTTTGTATGGAAGAAACCCGCAACACCTTCGGCGAAAAAAATTCTAAAAAATCAACGGTAATTTTTAGCCTCTTGAAACCAAAGAACGTGGATAACAAGAAGGGACAACTCGTTTTAATTGTAGCGAAAGTGAGCAACAGGGGCATGCCTTCTCTTTTGCCCTAGTGCGTTTTTTGATTGGATGAAAAAAGAAGGCACGCCCCTTTTGCGCGCTTTCGCTATAATTATAACGAGTTGTCCCTTCTTGTTATCTACGTTGTTTGTTGAAACTTGCACATTATTAGACTAAAATTGAATGGGCTATAAAACTGTGTACTCGAAAAAATTCTTACACCTTTGAGAAAAAAGTTTGAAATTTGTGTGAAAATTTGTTGCGTTTTTCTGTAGTATTTTAAAAACTTTTAAACAACTTTAAACTTCAACTGTATTTGAATTGAAGAATACCAAATATAAATTAATAAACACGAGTGGCAAACAATATTACTTTGAAATGGGAGTGCTATTGTATTGGCCAATTCCGTATATAGCTAAAACTTGGCATGGGCTTCTGTGAGTCCTTTGATGACAAACTAGGTTTCAACAACGCAAGTCTTGAAATTGATGCCAGAAAAGATGGGCCAAGCAGTAGGTATAAGTCATTATGCCTAGCTAATTTGAAGGTAGAGATACGTTAACTTTGGCGGCTACCGATGAGGCGGTCAGCTCATTGGTTGAGAGAAAAATTTTTCATAAGATTTATGGGTCTCTGCTTGTTGGCGTTGGTCGATATCGTAGGCGATAAAATGGATGAGCTGTGTGAACTTTAGGGCTGAGCGTATGATTTATGGGCCTTTTCACTATGGCGACAGTGAATATTACAGGAGTGAAAGATTCAGATTCAAATGAAAATATAGCGACGAATGAATGTAAAAATTCTAGCAAAAAAAGTTTCGATTTGGTGCTCGCTGTTTGTGGTAGAGGAATTAGTCGGTCTCTTCTACGCGGGAAAGACTAAGTGAAGGAAAACTCAATTGCTAGGCTTGTCGACAGAAAATACTGACCCGATTTTTGGGCTTAAATTTAGGATTTTAAATAAAAAGTAAGTACATATACACATTCATAGGATATGTTGTCAATATTAATTTCGCGTTTCGACATTTTGTAACATCTATGTACGCATTATTCAAAAGGTGTTCGGCGAAGTGTGAGCTTACGGAGAAAATTTTGTGCAAAAATCAAGAAAAAGTATTTGTGGACGAGGAAACATACGTCGAAGCAGTCTTTAAGCAGATTCGCTGCGTTGAGTTTTATAATCCAACGAAGACAAATGGAGTCAAATATGCCTTCAAGCTAAAAATATTGGACAAGTTTCTTGTTTTTACGAGCTTTATTGTTATTTTTTTGGCCTAATAAATACTTGGTGTAGCTAGACATCTGCCAGTGCGGCACGAAGAGCAAAAAAGTTCATTACCGCGGGCTCCATAAATCAAGAAATTTATATGAAGGAGTGTTTCCTATAACGTTTGCTGTCGTTCATAAAGCAACATAAAGACTCAGTTTTGTTCTCACCCGATTTAGCATTGTGCCATTACAGCCCCCTTGCC
>NW_016180970.1:0-6491 GCF_001687245.7 Rhagoletis zephyria | reverse complement strand
GAATGGATATTCTGTCGGTACTAAATTCAGGATTCCAGCCTGCAGCATTTTTTATCAGATGGAAGTTGCTGGGATTAAACACAATACAAATATATATAGGTACCAGATAAAATAAAAAAAAAACTTTAGAATTTAAAAGTATTAACTTTTTTTTGGTTCACAAGGACGAATTTCTTTTGAATAAGTTTATTTTAAATATTTTTATTTTTTTAAAGCTATTAAAGTATAGTTACGAAATTCAAGGATATGATCGGGTGAATATTAATCATCAACCCATAATTTATTCAAATTTACAAGGATTTGAGTGAGAATAACATTTTAAAAGGACAGTTTCAATACCTATTCATCCTTATGCACCGAAAGATTCAATATTTGTCGATTCTACAGAACTTTCTCTTTCATTTGGTATTTTATTATTTTTTTTAGACATTTGAAATTCGCACACTATTTTATTAAAATTTAATGGGCTATAAAACTGCATACCTGAATCCTTTTTAGAAATTCGTAGATATTAACGAGATCGCGATTTGCTGAAACTTTGCAGATCTTCTATCTTCTTAATTTTCCTACGCTAATTCATTCTTGGATTTAAATGCGGTTTACTAAAATAAAAGCCATATTTTAATATAAAGTAAACAAAGAGATTTTAGCATGTAAAACATTGCGAATATTAACAAAAAAGAGCCGTACGCTCAATTTTGGGAGTAACAGAACATAACAAAATTAAAAAATATTGTTGTCTCTTTTTGCCTTTTTTCAAAGCTCATTTTGCCTTTTTTCAAATTTAAAATTCAAACCCTGGTTATTAACATCTTTTTAACGGAGACGCTATATTTCGGGGTGGGTCAGAAAACCAGTTCATGCAACGTGTATTGCATTTGTTATAGGATTTTCCAACTTATATACCCCTAAAAAATTTAGTTCGAGACCATGCTGATCACCAAATGGATTCACCTGCATCTCTATAAAATATTTTCATCATATTTTCATAGCATTTACCAACACTTTAACTTAATTTGCTTTAAAATTTATGGATTGCAACACTTTAACAAAATGCATTATGACCACAATATATAGGTATGGCTTCCACTTTCACAGATAAACACAATTTATTTACATGCATAGGTACTTAGTTCTAGAGTTCGAATGCTGCACTCGACTATCGAGCTGTCAACAACACAAATTGTTGCTATGCTATACACATTTAACAGTTGTTGTTGTTTCGCTCATTAAAATTTCAGGGTACAAGCAAAAAAGTAGTATAAAAAAAAAACCAAAGAGTAAAATTAAGCACTAAAAACTAAAGCAAAACCAAAACACCAAAGAGGGTATGGATGAATAAATTGCTTTGCAGTTGAGTTCAGCGTTTTAGCAATAAATCACGTTTGACGTGCAAAATTGCGAAATGACGCTGCGCCACCCAATTTGAAAATCGGAACCACCTGAGGTACATATATATGTATGTACATATGTACACACATGCTTAATTACATACTGCATAACTAAACGGTAGCATGGTACATATGTACATACATACATGTTTGCACACATAATTGCTAATATAAATTTACACAGGTAAATATACATACTATACATATGTAAATGTTGTAAACAGAAAAACGAAAAATATTCGTTTACCAGCACAAGGTGAAGTGCCCTAAATATACTATACTGGGCATTTAGTGATGAACGATTTTTTTTTTAACTACACCAATTTATTTATTATTTTCTTTTACTCAGTGTTTTGCTGTGACTAAATTGTAACATGTGTAGATACATAATTCTAATTTAATCGAGCCATTGGCGCAAGTTCATGGCGCGAGTGTCTGCAGATGTTTTTTTTTTTGTGTTTATAGTCTACATCTTTATTCGCAAATTTTAGGTTTCTATATTTAGGAAAATTTTATTTTACTTGATTTTGTTTCGAATTGTTTACACGCCACATATACCGATAATGCGGCTTCTTCTTCAGGCCGTTTATGCACATTAATGTGTGTGGTTGAGATCACGTTTTTTGCGTACATATTTAGTATTTAATTTACTTATTTCGCTCACAGTTTGTATTGGCGTTTTTTCAAGCTTACATACATTGACGCAATAA
The DNA here is from genome assembly GCF_001687245.7 of Rhagoletis zephyria. NCBI lineage: Eukaryota > Metazoa > Arthropoda > Insecta > Diptera > Tephritidae > Rhagoletis > Rhagoletis zephyria. The sequence goes on along the minus strand of NW_016180970.1, from coordinate 4,390 downwards.
TTTGAGTTTAAAAGTTGTTTATGTACCGAGGGGAGATGGGAAAAATATATATATTTGCATTGAAATTTGAATAACCCCTCCTTCTGGCCTAAGACTACACACGCTTCCGTGCAGAAAAAATTGTGCGCCCAATAATTCAAGGAAAGAACAAATTGCTAAAGCACAACTGTTTACTCGCCATCCTATGCTCACGCATGCTCTCACAAAAAACTATTCAACAAATCGACATATGCGAGCAGTGAAACCACATTTACCGCTTATTGCGTACCGCGACTGATGTATGGTATCAATATTGGTAGCTGAAGAGGAAGGCGAGACATATTTTCCGTAATAAAAAAAAGAGAGGCCGACATATGGGAGTGGGACGAGCTTGAAATGCTGATCGTCAGAAAAACCACTCGACATTTTTATCAGAGAGTTAGGAGACTTGTAGAAAGTTTCAAGACCAAGGCGAACTCCTTTAAGAATAACCACGGCGATCTAGTGACCGATGTACATAACTTACTTAAATTATGGAGGAAACACGTTTCCACTTTTCCACTACTGAATGCCAGCAGCACTGAAAGGAGCTGAGAAGGTGAACCCGAGCCTTCAGTCGATGACGACGTATTTTGCGAAGGCACCTTCAAAAACCTGATAGAACTTATCGGTATGATTTTAGACATAGTTGCCAACTTGGTGCTTTAAGCACTAGATTTAGTGCTTTTTGAAAATTAAAACGCCAAAAAAAAATTATTTAGTGCCTAGTGCCTTTTTTAGTGCTTTTTTTCTGAACTAAAATTACTTCGAGATAGTTAAAACCTGAAATAATTTGGAATATTTAAGGCTGTGGCAGCACTGAATTTACATGAATCTACAATTTTAAATGGACTAAAATACAACCATGATTGATAAAAAGCTGAAGTTGCAAATTCACCTTGTTAAGTATTGGTTTTTTTCTTTTTTAATTATTTCTACCAATTTTGTTTTTACCACCTGCGTAAAACACATCGTTTTTTGGTGCTGAAACCAGATCTGGCCTCGCAATAGCTATATCACTAGAATTTTGAGATATCCTAACCTCAAAGTGCCAAAAACACGGTTTTTAGCGATATTTGAGGTTATATAAGGAAAACATCAAATTATTTGCTCATTTCTAATTAGGGCATCATTTTCGTTTGATGCGATTCGATTTTTCCTTCTCGAGATACACCAGTTTTAATGTGCAGTACTTCGGTATTATGTTATGAAAAAAGCATCCCTTGATACAAAAAAATTTGGTGCTTTTAGTGTGGTAAAACGCTTTTTTTCCAAGTTTTTGGTGCTTTTTGAGAATCAAAAGATGACAACACTGATTTTAGACCTAACACCATAGACTAGTTTTTCTCAATATGCCAAATATTGGAGAAGGCCCGCGAGAATAGGTTCGACACACCCCCAACTTTTTATCGATTTCAAAGCCTCTTTCGTAGCACGAAAAGGTGTTTCCTGTATGCCACGGTGTCCGAATTAGGTATCCCGCGAAATCAATACCGCTGTGTAAAATATCGTTGAAGAATACCATCAGATTCGTCATTGTTGACGGTTACACGTTTTAAAAAGTAGACGACTTCTTTTATTTAGGAAACTGAAAACAATGCCAACAAGTGCATATTTGAACTGTGTAGGAAATCGAGAAGCAAATTCCTCTCTCGCCAGTAAGTTGATTTTTTATTGGAACTTTGTCACATGCGGAAAAGTGTATCTCACACTCAAAAGATTTTTTACCTTTTCAAAATAAAAGCTTTCACAAATCAAAACAAAACAATTTTTTATATATTTGCATTTTTATCAGACCCTTTTATTAAAAAATTCATCTTTACTGGAGTTGGTTGGTATGTTTGCTATTTACCATCTTACAACGTCATACTGGCAGCCAACAATGCTCAAAATTATAAAATTCAATATATATTCTTATCCTAGTGAATCTCTTTTATACAAGTTTTTGGTTAAAGAAAATATGCCACGAACTCATAAATCAATTTTGTCAATATATCGCACAAATACTAGGATAGGTTGTTAGTCTGCTATGGCGTTGTGCATAAATAAGTAGGTACATGAGATGTAATGACTTAGCAAGACTGCAGGCTATGCATCGCGAAAATATGTATTTTGTATCCCAAAAATGTAATATTCATTTATCTATTACAAGAAATACGAATTTTTTACAAATTGTAAAACACAACCACCTTAATATGTGTGTTAGTTTGAATGGTGCCACTGAAGGCAAAGTATTTTTTGGTAAAAGAGAATCGGCATAAAAAATAAAAAAAAAAAACTAAAATTATTTTATTTTTTTGAAGTAAGGTTTTTGAAACAACGTCAAGGTTTATTTTTATTTTTTTTTGTGTTTAAAGTCACAATGTAACAGATGTTAACGGCTCTATTCTGTATCAGTTACAAATTCACAATTTTTATCACGGAAAAACATATGAAAAAGTTTAAACTTGTGTGTAAACAAATTTTTGGTCACCGGTACAGAATTGGGCTATACGACTTTTTTCTTTCAAGAGAATCAGCATAAAAAATATATATATTTTAACAAAAAAAAATTAAAAAATATATAAAAAAAATGTGTTTAAACTGCCAAAAAACATTAAAAATATAAACATACTTACATACTATACACGCGTACGTATGTACATACATACAATAGATTTTCATTTGCTAATTTATTTACGTAAACTGCTCCATGCAAATTTTAATTTCAGCGACGAATAAGTTTGAACAGGTATCACAATTTTCATTATTTTTAATTTTATTGCAACTACATAGTTAAGAATAGAAATGTAATTTTTGCTGAAAATACGATTTCTTGGACCGAAGAAGCAAAACCGTCTATGTCCAAATAAGGAGTAGTTATTCTCTTACTTTGTACATGCACTTTTTATGACCAGTTTAGAAAATGATAACAAAGGGTTACTGAGCTTGTTTTTTAATTATTATTGACAAAGAAATATGCAACCATGTCTAAAAATATTGTTTGCAAATTTTTGCTGTCGAAAATTTTTCCAGCCTGAATTTCCAACTTTCTTTAAGTGAACTGTCACTTTGCGCTCCTACCTTTTTTAAGGCTGCCCGAAAGCAATTCGATTAAAATTATGATCATTCGTACAAATTATCAGCTCCACGAATTAGCTGACTATGTCTAACTGCCATATCTAAATAAAAACGTTGAGTGGAGCGTTGTTTGCCGCTTTGCGTTAACCTCGAAGTTTCCGAACTAAAGAAAAGGGTTTTTTGGTCTGAATCTAATACAAATTGTTTGAGCATTAGAGTTTTTTGGCAGATAGACAACACTGGCCGCTGAGTTCGAGCCCTGGTCGGGGCAACATCTAAATAAGAAAACTTTTTTTTTCTAACAGCGGTTGCGCCTCGGCAGCCAAGTGGTGAGCCTCCGAGTGTCTTTCTGCCATAAAAAAGCATGTCAGAAAATTGTAGGTTGCTCCGTTTGTTTTACAATATCAAGACGCAAACCACAAATTGGAGGGGAAGCTCGGCCAAATACCTGGCAAAAGTGCTGGCGCCAAAATACTATGATTATTAGACGACGCTGACGCTTTTATTAAGGATTGAATGTAATATGTAGGTCTCTCACCAATATGTGTAAATATAAGGTGCATTTTCTGTGCCTGTCTCAGACATTATACAAAAATCATCTATCCTTGAAAACTGTGCCACTAGTTTTCTGGTTTTAAAATTAATCACTAGAGACAGCACTGACAAACCAAATGCCGGCAGTACAGCTACATACATATCGCAAGCCGTCTTCAAAAGAGTCGCAACTCAAAATTTAGCATTTTTCAAATTATACGCTAAAAGTGTACACAGAGCTTTTATTTTGCTTTCAGCAAAAGCTGGACCAAATCTTTGTTATAATTTGTTTAAAAAAACCTAAGGCAAAGTCGGCTTTGCTCATATGTTAAGAAATTGTTTTTCGCATTTTCTGACAAACGCATTATTTTGAGTTGTGACTCTTTTGAAGACGGTATTCCACCACAATTCTCTCGTTGCAACAGTGAAGTTTATTGCTATTTAAAAGTGTTTTGATTGCGGTACGAAATAATGCATTTACCCGCCGTGGGCGTCAACCTTTCTCGTTCAACACTTTTAACTGAAGAGATTTGCTTTCTTTTATTTTTTATATGAATACATATGTACATATGTCGTTCTCGCTTCCGTTGTCATGTGGGCTCATGCAGCGTCTGTCAACAGCTGCCATTCTACATACTTAATTTGCTGACGTTGAAAATGCAAATAAATTTGTAATACTACATACACACATACATTTGTATGTACATGGATGTGACCATATAAACATGTTTATGTCAGTGTACAAATATATGCTTACATATCGCGCACCTAGATCTAA
>NW_016180969.1:0-6491 GCF_001687245.7 Rhagoletis zephyria | reverse complement strand
ATATGAGCAAAACAAAAAAAGGGCGACCAGGAATTTTCACAAAAAAAAAAGAAGAAAATAACAAGAAGAAGAAGTACTCAGTTCAACGAAAGTGGTCTAATGTAGCCCTAAAAGCAGCTGAAAACGCAACTATAGCAGTATGCGCTCATAATCCAGATATAATAGCGGATATTTTGGATAGTGATTTAAGTCCATTACAACTTTTTAAAAAAATATTTGATGACGACTTTGTGAAACATATACAAGCACGGACCATAAAATATGCTGTAAGNATGCTAATAATATGCCATACAAAGTTCAGCCAATTCTGGATCATTTGAATGCGAAATTTAAAGGACTGGGAGAACCCTTTGGTAATTCATTTTCTGTTGATGAGTCGATGGAACACTATTTTGGTAAGCATTCCTTTAAGCAGTTTATATGAGGAAAACCTATACGCTATGGTTATAAAATTTGGTGCTTAATAACTTCGGAAGCATATTTGTTGAACTCCGATTTGTATACAGGGAAAAGTGCAATTCGAGCTAATGGACCTTTGGGTTTATCTGTCACAAAGAATTTATGCTATGATATAGTTTTTGAAAACAGCACTGTCTTTAGATAATTATTTTAATAGTTTCAAGTTATTGGAAGACTTTGATAAGAAAAGCATATCAGTGGTGGGAGCAATTCGCGCCGACCGTATTGAAAATGCTCCTTTGAGTGGAATGAAAGGAGAAAAACGTGGTGCTTGTGAAGCAATTAGATCAAAAAATATTACTTTAGTCCGATGGAATGATAATAATAACGTCACTATTGCTACAAACTGCAAAAATTAAAATATCCTCACCACGACAGGACTTTGCAAAATGTATGATCGACAACGAAAACGCAGGCAAGAAGTTAATCAACCAACGATCATCAAGGAGTATAATTGCGGAACCCGCATTCGGTCAAGGAAGTGGTACTGGGCAATTTTTAGATTTCATCTAAATGGTGCAATTGAAAATTTGTGGATGTTACTTCGGAAGGCATATCCAAATGTAACCCTGTTCGATTTCATTCTCATCCTTTCAAAACCAGTTGAGTTTCATCCATTTTCGGCACGAACAAGAAAAAGAGAAAATGAAACTAGATACGACGATACGATACGATACGATAAATTACTCCAAAACTCAACGACGATGCAAGTTTTGAGGTTAATGTATGAAATGCATCTGCATGAAATGTAATTTTGGATTGCACCCAGATAACTGTTTTTATAAATACCATGTAATTTAACCAAACAATAAAAAAAGTACTTAAAAATTAATAAATAGTATGCCACTGAATTGAATTGAATCCAAAACTAGTCTTTTTGTTGTAATTTTATTTCCATACGGGCACTTCCCCGAATACGCTTATGTATGCTATTTCATACACTTCACCACGCCCACATCGCTTGAGAATTTTTTTTTTTTTTGTAATTTGAGAATTCACAATTTTATATCAATTCAAATATATTGTGAAAATTTCAATAAGTTACCTTAACAGGATCTGTGTGTGAGCATTAATGGGTTAATACATATATCAACGAAAATATTAACGTTATATATATTGTTTAAAAAATTGAATTGGCCATTTCAGTATAAAAAACAACGTAAACACTTTTTTTTAGTTTTAGAAACGGTTTATATATACCTGTAAGGTCTCAAATAGTCTGCGCTGGATGAAACTTATACCAAAAATGCTCAGAAAATTGCCCTAAACAACATATAAGAAAGTAGGCGGTGAAGGTGTTTCACAAATATTGTTAATTAATGAAAAACTGATGAAATTTTCGAGATAACTCCAAATGCGCAAAACTTATATTATATGAATTCCATCAAGAAAATAAAAATATCAGACTACATATACAGCAGAAAATTCTCTAAAAAACATGAGCGAGAACAGGTGCTCTATGTTCAAACACAAAGAATAAGTAAAATAAAATTTGTTTTATTAATTTTTTAAGAGGTAGTAGCATTAGCGCAAATCCGGAAAATCATAATATATCATGTTAAAAAAAAATAAAAAATAAATTCGATGTATTTTTCTGAGTATTCGTTTTTTGCGATCGCCAAACCATCCTTTACAAAGACCGATTTGAAGGATATAACTTCGTCAAATCCAGAAATATTAACTCCGATATATAGGGGGCGTGGAATTCTTGTATATCCTTACTAATATTATAAATCCGAAAGTGAGTTTGTTTGTTTGCTATGCTCTCATCATGAAATTTTGTATACTGCTGTCATTTAGTCCTTACTAATAGTAGTGTGAGTAAAGTGAGTTTGTTTGTTTGCTACGCTCTCACGCCTTAACTACTCAACCGATCATCATGAAATTTTGTATACTGCTGTCATTTAGCCCAACTTAAAATATAGGATAAATTTAATCTCGATTAGACAAGGGGCGTGGCACCTCCCATACAAATGGAATATTTCATACTGAATTTCTCAGGAAATATTTTTGATAGATTACTGGAACTTGGTATGGAGATATATAAAATCATTATCTACTCGTAGATGAGGGCTGCAACCTTTTAAAGAAATCAAATTCAAATCAATTAAGGGCTTTAAAAATCTGTAGCTCGAAAATATTTTGAAAAGGGTTGCCGCCTGTTTGAAAAGTCAAATTTAAATTGGTTTTACGCAACCTATCTGAAGAATTAAAATATGGTTGTCTAACGAAATATTGTTAAGAAACCTTTAGTTTGAAAGTTTTGAATAATATTTAAGTCTTTCACAAGGGTTGCCACATTTTTAAAAATTAAATTCAATTATTTTAAACTAAATATTACAGTTATAAGGCGCGCAGTGGTTCTGGAGGTTGATTTATCGGTGGCGATTTGAAGTTTACCACTGCACAACTCAACCCTGGTGTGTCCGAATCAAGCTTTAATAAATAATAATACTGGCAAATCACGTCCTTGGGCCAGTCGTAACACACAAGAGTTCGATATACTCAATGGCGCAACAGGTCGATTTAATCTGACAGTCACGGCACCTTTTCTAACTTGGCGATTATTCGTAATGACACCAGCGCCATCTGGCAGCCCATTTGGCAATAGTATTGCCATTACCGTTACCAATAAATATTTTGAATATTAGCCAAAGTAGATCATAACTAAGATTTTTAGTAATAATTTCACTCCAGCGCCAACGGGCGGGTGAAATTTCGAAACTACGCTATCCAGAGAGCCACTCAAAAGTACACAAAAAACTTCGTTAAAATCGATCCGGGCATTTAAAAGGATTTCACTCACAAACACACAGACAGAAGAATTAACGGGTGATGACAAAAAAAATTAGACTTTTGTTAAACTACTTTAATTTAAAAGCCACCGCATCGAATCAGCAGGCGTTGATTTCTGACGTTTCCATGGATATTTAAACTAGTTTTGTAATTTTTGTTTCTAGAAAAAAATAATAGTTTTCAGGAAAACGCCGTCGAAGCAACATACCATCTGCGAGCGCGTTGTGCAGTTCTATAAAAAATATTAAAACCTTGGTAAAGAATTTACCGTTAATCATTTTAAAAGCGCGGGAGTTCCAAGATCTACTTCATATAGAATTCTTAAGGGCCATTTACATAAGACTTTCCTCGCTTTGCTTGACAGTTCAAACTTTGACAACAAAGCGTGAAACGCAGAAGGTATGCTACAATAAACGCTTTGACAGCTTTTGCGTTCTCCTTTTCCTCCACATTTTTTATCTGTAAAATAGATAACAATATAATAATATGCATTAATAATAGCAATAAAAATTTCTATTTACCGTATTTATGTCATTAAATGCAAGTGCAAGCGCACAAGAAAAGATACATGTAGACAGCTGATTGCCAAAGCGGGCAAAAGGCCCAAGTTTTGCTTCGTTTTGCTTTGCTTTGTTTCAAACGTTTGTTATGTGAGCATACTCATGCATATGCCTACATCGATCTTATATGTCAAAGCAAAGAACTACCAATCAAAGCGAAGAAAGTTGTATGAGAATCAGCCTTTAAGGCTTTGAGCGTGAAAGGAAAGTGTGGCAGTGGAAGGACTCCATTGATCATGACTAAACGGGCCCTATAAGGATGATATAAGCCAACGTGACGTCGCTGCAGAAATGAATTGCCATCAGAGCTAGATCTGCAAAACGTTAAAAAAACTTCAAATAAAGTGCCGAAAAAGAGTTAGGTCACCAGAATACACCGTCGAGCAAATATCTAAAATAAAGTCGCAATACCGATGGATGATTCGAAATTTTAACAAAAAATCATACGTTTTGGATGATGAAAGTTATTTTCCTCTCAGCAAATCTCAGGTGCCTGGAAATGATCGATTTTATACAAATGACGTTTCCAAATGTGACCCCAACGTCAAATTGAAGTTCAAGCACAAATTTGAATCAAAAGTAATGCTCTACATCGCAATATCCGAGAAAGGAATTTCGAAACCTTGGTTCAAGCCAAGTGGTCTTGCAGTGAATCAAGAAGTGTACCAGAAGGAATGTTTGGGAAAAATTTTGATCCCTTTTCTTAGAAAGCACCATTATAATGGTGAAAGGTTTATTTCGTACCAAAAAAGCGAAATCCAACAAATTTGTCCCAATGTCGTCCAATCGGGGATTTCTTTGGAAATTTAAGTTCGATGGTATACAAGAATAACTGGAGAGCTAAAACTTGTGAAGAACTCAAAAAAAAGAATTTGCGTATGAATTCGTAAAATAGACAAAAGTTCTGTCCAGCGGTCATTCGGAGCTATCCCTACAAAGCTCCGACGTACGGCTGATCAGGGACCTTTTTCCACTATACATTAATTTTTATTAATACTCTACAGCATAGCAAATAATTTTATTGTAAACTTTTTGTTAAAAAATAAAAATAACCCTTTTCATAACGTTTAAAAACAAATCTAATCTTTTTGTCATCACCCGTTATATATATACATATGTACGTTTTTACGGCGCCATGTCCCCTTTTCAAATAGCCCATTTTTCTCCATGAGGATAAGATTGATTTCATATATTGCCGTACCAAGTCCCAGTATTCTACCATGAACACTTCCAGAGAAGTGCCACGCCCCCTTCATATATCGAATTTTTTTAGCCTATAACCATCATTGGGAAGCAGGAGTCCGAAATTTAAAAAAATCGGTTCGGCCGTTCTTGAGCTTTGCGAACACATGAAAAACGGCTTTCAAAAGAGCTTAAGCTAGACCGTCGTTGCGCGCAGACGTGTTTTTCGTTGCTCTGTGTTTTGCATTTGCTCTTCGGTCTGATATCGCGATGACTAAGTGCATAAACTGTGACAAGCAAATCGTAAAAGATGGCTTTATCTCTTGCGGTGTCTGTGGGCAAAAAGTGCATTTAAAATGCTCTAACTTAAACTCTAACTGCCTAAATCTTGTAAAAGTAAATGTGAATATTATGTTTAGATGTGATATCTGCGTTAATTGCACTATTCCTATGTGCCTCTCTAAATTTGAAAAAGTGTGCTCTTTATTAGCTGAAATTCAGAAAGTGCTTGCGGGTGTTAAGAACAATGACAAGTCTATGTTAAAGTCTATGAAAATTGATGCAAATGAAAATGCGATCATTACGCGCTCACGATCAAAGGGCATTGACCCGCCTCCCAATAGCAATTCGTCTAATTTGTCAAAAAGCATTGGCATTTGTTCTCAGCCCAAGCGGACAGTGCAAGGTGCTGAGGCTGATACTGCTGCTGCGTTATCGTCGATTATGCGCATTTCTCCTGCTTCTTCGAGTGCCGATCTTACAGATCCCTCCAGTACTGCTGGAGTCAATCGCTACTTTTGAACCGCTACTGCACCGACTCCCAGGTAAGTAGCTACTCTATTAACCCGTGGCAGTGCACATGGTAGTGCAGAGTCGAATCAGTCGTAAGTAGAATAGCGAAAAACTACGACAGAGGGAGCCCATAAATCACGTAAGTGACTACTTTAGTAACTACCCGTAATGCAGAGAGAGCCGATGGTGACTACCGCCTAGGACATTGCCTTGTAAAAGTAATCGATGAAATACACTGCAAGTAGTCAGTCGGTAATTGACGGAGTTTAGCAGGCAGCTACCGATTCAGCAGTCCTGTAGTCGCTCCCGCGTACTGCAGGGATGTTATTGCCATTAATACTCTCGCTGAGCCGTCGTTGGCTATTGCTGATCTCTCGGCTGCTCTGTCTGCTGAGCGTACGGTGTCTACTTCGGAGCTCTCGCCTGCTATGTCAGCTAAGCAGTTCTGCTACCATTGCCAACAATAATACGGAGTCGTCTTTGCTACATGCTGAGTCTGTTGATGTATGCTCTGATGAAGTTGTTATTATAGATGACAGCAACGACCAGCTTGCTCGCCAAAAAAAAATCTGAGTGGCTCTCTGTCAAGAAGNTTGATGTATGCTCTGATGAAGTTGTTATTATAGATGACAGCAACGACCAGCTTGCTCGCCAAAAAAAAATCTGAGTGGCTCTCTGTCAAGAAGAAGAAGAAAGGTAGGC
>NW_016180968.1:0-6492 GCF_001687245.7 Rhagoletis zephyria | reverse complement strand
AGTTATTTGTTTAATCAATAAACTGTGCCAGGATGTCACTTTGTAATGAGTTTTCGTACGTTTTAAATTTTACACTTTTGAATGTAAACAAAAATTATATCAGCTGTTCGTCTAACTTGCAAGTTTCTGCAAATTTTCTGTTCGCGTACTATTTTGGATATTTCTCTCTTGTGAGCGAACAGATGACATTTCGCCGGAATTTGGCAGTTGGTTGGTTTCTGTTGGAGATTTTAAACGAACGCACCTATTATTTGTGTTCCGTTGTTTTATTGATTGCCCAACGTTATGCCTAGTACATATATCGCTTTATACATACATTTGTATATTATACAAAATTAAAACAGGTACTATAAATATAAACTTTCAATGTATAAAAAAATAGAAAAGAACATACAAATTAACAAATTTTAACTAAAGAAAATAAATAAATAAATACAAAACTTCAAATTTACTTAAAAACGTCAACCAGCGAAATGTAATTTTTTTATTTTTCCTTACACACGCTCATTTTTATTTTTACTCTCCCGAAAACTTTGACTTTTGTAGGTTTGATGTCAATTTGGCTTCTACCTGTTTTTATTGTACCATGGGTCTGATATGCATACTTCGCATAACTTCAAATAAATTTCAAACTGTCAGGCGAAAATCTGTTGAATGCATTTTGTATGTACATATTCCATTACCCCGAAATTGGCGATCTGTTGAGATTTTGCCTAATCTTTTCTTAAGAGACATTTCAATTGCAGGGGTACCAATGGAAATATTTTTACAGAGATGAATGGAAAGCATATTAGGGGAATTCACGACTCTATTAATATAAATTTGGGAACAAGTAACGAATAGGAATAAATTTTTTTTGTGCAAATCATAGGAGCAGTGGTTAGGGAGGGTAAACGTGGAATTTTCAATATTTTCAAAGGCTTATATTTTAAAAGTTTTGAGCCCATTTTCAAAGTATGGATATGGTTGGAAAGGTAATTAAATGTTAAATATTAAAATAAAACTTATTTTATTAAAAATTTGTTTATCTTAAAAAAAGGCGAAATTAACTATATTAAAAGATGTGCACAATATAAGAAAGAGCACAAAAACACCCTTAAATATATGATTTATAATAAAAAAATCTTTGATATACAGTGAAACCCGCTTAAGTACCTCACGAAAAATTTCAGCTTTTTGAGGTACTTAGGCGGGTTGGGTACTTAAAAGAACCCGCTTAAGTAGCTCGATGCGGGTACTTAAGCGAACATAAATATGTAAATCTTTGATTAAAACATTTACATTTAATGAAGAATACGTAGCTTAAAACCAAGATCGTAAATAAAACTTTATTAAACAAATAAGAAAGTCGGGCGGAGCCGAACATTAAATACCCGGCGCAAGTATTAAATATATGTTTTCCACCTTTCCGAAAATTAACGCTACATGATAAGCCGGGGTGGTTTTACCCCTAGACATAATGATATAAACTTATGTAGTCGTATGTGGGCGTTATCACGCCCATTTTCCAAAATTTTAAACAATGTCACTTCTTTTCAAGGGATTGTTTTTAATATCAATTTTGAGTAAATTAGCGTCCTTAAATTTCGAAATATTGAAGTTTCAAGCATTTCTGAAATTTACCGTTATATGAAAAGCGGCTGTAATTTTAGTCCGATTTCAATAATTTTCAACGTTTTTCTTTTATGTGGCAAGCACAATAACCGTACCTAGTTTAGTACAAATTGGTAGAACGGGTAGCTAGGTGCATATATGTGAGCGGTGCCACGCCTATTTTCCAAAATTTTATTATAAATGGTAAAGAATTGTTGCAACCATCAATTTTTGATAAATTAGCTTTAATATTTACTGATTTATCGAATATTTCGTATTTCTCTAAATACCCGTTATATGGGATGTGGGCGTGGTTATTATCCGACTTTAAAAATTTTCGGCGATTTGGTATGTTGTACCAAGGCCGAAACCGTGCCAGGTTTGGAAGAAATTGGTGCATCGTTTANATGGTAAAGAATTGTTGCAACCATCAATTTTTGATAAATTAGCTTTAATATTTACTGATTTATCGAATATTTCGTATTTCTCTAAATACCCGTTATATGGGATGTGGGCGTGGTTATTATCCGACTTTAAAAATTTTCGGCGATTTGGTATGTTGTACCAAGGCCGAAACCGTGCCAGGTTTGGAAGAAATTGGTGCATCGTTTACTAAGATATACACGTGTAACCATAAGTGGGCGTGGCTACGCCCATTTTCCAAAAATTTAAAACATTCGTATTTTTCGTCTAAAAATTATTCTAAATATCAATTTTGAGTGAATAATCTTCAGTAGTTACTAAAATATCGCAGTTTTCGTATTTCTGAAAATTACCGTTATATGGGAAGTAGGCGTGGTTATTTTCCGATTTTGCCCATTTTTAATACCGTCAATCCTACGCCCGAAAGAAGTGCACGTAGAAAGTTTCTTTAAGATATCTCAATTTTTTTTTTTGTTATGTGAACAAAGTTATAATACCCTTGTGAACAAGTGCGCTTGGATATAAAAAATTACAAGCTATTCATTACAGGTGATTCTTTTCAAGAAGTCACCCGGGAACTAAGCAGATCTGAGACCGTCATCGTTCGTGATTCCAATAATTAAAATTATTATAAAGAACGGGGTGCCCTATTAACAAAATAACACGATTTTAAACTAATTCGGTTGGCAGCCACGGCTTTTAAAACAGAATTTTCTTCGAAGTTTTCATTATTTGCCATATCCACCTATTTAGAACCTCGCTATACACAATTTTCAAACCAGTCACAGAAGAAAGGATTAAAAATGACAAAAAAATTATAAAAACTAAAATCGAAAAAAGCTGATGACGTTACAGGTTCTCCGAATTCTGAAATGAATGGGAATGAAGAATTCTTAGGAAAAAAACTGTGTTTAAACAAAGATCCTGTCATGATGCTAGATTGTGATGAAGTCAGGAGGATACGTCCGACATTTGCTACGCCGATGAAATTCTCAAAAACGAATTAATGCCCGCAATAAAAAAAAATATGATTGAACCTGGTGTATGTGAAGTTATTTAGTGGTGCAGGTTTGATTTACGACCCTTTAAGAAACAGGCTGTAACCCGAAAAGGCAGCAACATTGGAACAATCTTACAAATTTTAAATTCATGTACTAAATAAGAAAAAACACTATTAAAAATTACTAACTTTTCCATTTTTTATTTACCTAAATTATTTCTTAGGAATACTCTCATTAGCATCCGCGGATGTTAGCTTTTAAACATCCACAACCGCAACCGCTTTCGCATAAAATTCTACATTCGTAACATCCCTAGTATATACATAGGTACATATGTATGTACATAATGTCAGACAAATTATAAATTCCATAAATATTTAGAAATGTTTGTATGCAGCCAGCATTATCATTTAAATTATGGAAAATTATATGAATTATACACCAATTAGTAAATAAACTGTGTCAGTCTTGCCTAATCTTGCCAGTAATCAATCAAGAATTATAAAAAGGAATGAATGTAGCTCGAAAAAATTAGTCAAAGCTGATAAAAGTACATATCGAGCCCTAACCGCCAAAATAACGTAAGCGCCATTTTTTTTCAAAAATTTTTTTGATGCAGAAATACATCTACATGCCCTAGGAATATTTCTGCGTCAAAAATAAAATTTTGAAAAAAATGTCGCTTACGTTATTTTGGCGGCTAGGGCTCGATATGTAAAAATTTACGCAGTTAGCAGCTTAAACGCCGAAGCGATTGGTCAACTGATATGAGTGTCGTAAGTAAAGTCCGACCGATTCCCAATTTTTGGTCGGTGGGCAAAGAATCGGCAGATGCCGAGGCGATTCCTAAAAAAAAACTATTAGAATATATGTATGTATGTAAATTCATTCAAGAACAAATAATAAACTTTTATAATAACAAACGAAAAACATAAACCAATATCTTAGCAACATTACAAACCAAATAATTAATCAGAAAATCTATTCACTTATTTATGTATATAAGGGAGTACAACATAAACTCGCATGTAATTTCAAAGAAAAATTCTTTACCATATAAATCAGTGGTGGGCAGCAGCTTGCTCGTGGGCAAAGCTTAGGGTTGCCAGATTTTTTATGCGCGAAATCAGTACGTTAGACTTTTTCATGCTAAAAAAATCAGTACTTTTCAGTACATTTATATTCAAAGCAAATTACGAATGTCAATAACATATAATACTTTAAAACGCTAGAGTACTTGTTTTTAACAATATTTTGGTATATAAATAAAATATAGTTCATTGTACACAGAAGCAAATAAATTATTTTATATTTATGACATTGTTGAATAGCAATAATGAGATCATTTCCATCTTCAGTCTTTAAATAGTCATAGAATTCAATACATTTCATTATAAGATTACTTTTAATTAGAATTTTACTTAAAAAAATTTTATTAGAAGCCGATTTCTCTCTTTGCGCCAGAAAACAAACTTTATACTCTCTGTTGCCTGGTTTGAGTGTGGTATTGAAAAAAAAAAAACAAAATTACATATTTCGCGTTGCTCTCTATCCAATCCCGAAAAGGCAGAACAGACGTAGCCCCTGTTTTTACCGATAATATCGTTGTCATCGGCATACGCCAGCAATTGTACGCTCTTGTAAAGTATTGTGCCTGAGCGGTTCAGTTCTGCGGCTCTTATTATCTTCTCCAACATCAGATTAAAGAAATCAAATGAAAGGGAGTCTTGTCTAAAATCTCGTTTGGTATTAAAGGGCTCGGAGAGGTCCTTCTCTATTCTGACGGAGCTGGTGGTATTGCTCAACGTCATTTTACACAGCCGTATTAGTTTCGCAGGGATACCAAATTCAGACATCGCGGCATAAAGGCAACTTCTCTTCGTGCTGTCGAAAGCGGCTTTGAAATCGACAAATAGATGGTGTGTGTCGATCCTATTCTCGCGGGTCTTTTCCAAGATTTGGCGTATTGCGAATACCTGGTATATGATTTTCCAGGCCTAAAGCCACACTGATAAGGTCCAATTAGCTCGTTGACGGTGGGCTTCAGTCTTTCGCACTAGAGATGTCAAACTATCGATGGTACTATCGATGAGTAGTGATAGTTTTCCTCAAAAAAGGTTAAACTATCGATAATACTAGTTGACTATCGATAGTTTAAAACCTCTAGCACAGCCGATTTTAGTTATAATGTCTCCATGTAGCTGCGCGTCATTTTTTTAAGTTTGTAAATTTTTTATTATAAGTGATACTTTCATTGTGATTCCTCCTTTAATGGCCGTTTTCTCAAGCAACTTTTAATTGAAAATCTCCCTTTATATTTAAATGTTGCTTCAAACCATAAGGCTATGTCTGAAGTAAAGCATTTATATTATCGGTGTTTGACGTTTGAATGTTTTTTGGCTGTAAACAAATCAAAAAATTATATTACGAAATTTAAACAAATTACATCATATTTGGAAATTTATAATATATAATAAGCAACAATTCAACATGGCAACAGTGATTTTGTTGCGGCAAATGATAAAGCTGTTTTTGATAGACTTTTTTATGCTGATTACGAGTCCATAAGCATAAAGTTTCCATCAAGCTCCAGATTTTGAGAAAAACGAGGTCACAGTGTCAAAAAATCGCGTTTTTTGCAATATTGTAGAAGGTCTAGCACAAAAAACGTTTTTCACAAAATCTGGAGCTGATGGTAAACCTTATGCTCATGGATTCGTAATCAGCACTGACAAGTCAATCAAAACCAGCTGTAACATTTGCCGTAACAAATGTTTTCCCATTTTTGTTGCCATGTGTTATAGATCATAAGAAGAAGCTTTCTTTACTAGACTCATAATTTTATTTTTAATTGTAAGCTTCAGTAATAGATATGTAAATAAATAAATAAAATTCGATAATAAAATGTTTTACTTAGACGGAACTATACATGTTAAAGCAATATTTAAACATAAAGTGAATTTTAAAGTTAAAAGTTACTTAAGAAAACGGCCCTACGTGTGTTTATATTTTCAATATTTTTTTATTTTTGTTTTTCGATGCCGCCCCTGTTAATTTGGAACAGTTTTTAACATTACATTGACTATCGATAGTACTATCGATGGTAGCGTTTGACACTATTGCTGGAAACTATCAACGAGTAATGATAGTTTTTTTCTGAAACATGGAAACTATCGATGGTGGCACTATCGATAGTTTTACAACTCTATTTCGCACAATACACTCGATAAGACCTTATAAGCTATGCTTAGAAGGCTGATTCCGCGGTAGTTGGCGCGTATGGCGGGGTCGGCTTTTTTGTGGATTGGGCAGAGCTCACTTAAATTCCAGTCGTCGGGCTTGCGTTCATTTGACCATACTCTGCATATGAGCTGATCCATGCACCTCATCAGCTCCTCGCCGCCGTACTTGAATAGCTCGGCTGGCAGGCCGTCAGCTCCAGCAGCTTTGTTGTTTTTCAGCCGCGTAATCGCTA
>NW_016180967.1:0-6492 GCF_001687245.7 Rhagoletis zephyria | reverse complement strand
AGTTGTGTATTATTAAAAAAGCTTCAGTTACACATTAGAATGTGCTCTTGTGTACATAAACACACACATCATATGAACTGTATACCCTGCTGCTCTGCAGAAGGTACTCAAGCCGTTATGTGGCAAAAAATGCGAGTTTCAGTAGCTGAAGTCTCCAAGCAGGTGTTGAGTAGGTCGTATTAAATAAGCATTATTTTTTCACGTGATCTTATTCGATTAAGCCATATCCGTCTGCGTGCCTGCCGAATGCCTTTTTATAATCATTTGTCAGAACCAGTAAAATCGGGTCACTACAAAATATAGCTCCCATACAACCAATTTGTTCAGATATGCCATTTTGCGTCGTAACTCCTCCATTTGTGCAGCTAGGAACATCAAAATTTGGACTATTTTCAATTATTATTAAAAGAGCGTTTACAGTAAAAATGACAAAGATCGGGTCACTTTAACCTTTAACTGCCATAAAGATAATTTTTTCAGGTATGTGGTTTTACTTCATTTGGACAGAATGAAGAGGCGACCACAGCGCGCAGTGGTTCAGAACTGGCATTTACTGTTCATAATTCACTGGAGCCTTCAATTTTTAATGCAATACGATTTTTTTTTATGAAAGCTTATAAAATTAGTAAGAGACTAGTTGAGCACGATTTTTTAATTATCATTGCCTTGTATTAAATTTTTGGTGCAAAGTGCGAAAAAAGTTGCTAATTTGAGGAAAATAGATACTCTTGTTTCAGTCAACAAATGTTAAATAATAAAAACTAGTTGAGAACAAATGTAGAGTTCATCCAAAAAGAAAAAAAAATTAAATGTTATAAAAAAAATTTCACCAAATTTATTTTTTTTTTTTTTAGTTTTATAGATTATGAAATTTTAGTACAATAAAGTGCAAGTTTCAAGTGGCTAAGAGTTTGCGTTAATTTTTAATCTTATTCTTCTGGTATTCTTCTCGGCAGCAAGTTCCATAGGTACTCCGAAAGCAGTACTTTCTTCGATTTTCCTTTGGATGTTTCCTCGATTAGTTTGATTTCCTGGTGAAACCTCTCGCCATGCTCATCCAGACACCCGCCGAGGATATCACGAAAGAAATCAAGGTGAGAATGTAGTACTTAAAAAATGCGTTCCATACAAATCGCGATTCGCCCTAATGCTCTCAAGTGCAGGTGTTCGCAATGTGTAAACATTACCTTGAACTATGCTTTCTTACGCACTTATCCTAAAGGTGCTGGCCCAATGTAGGCTTGCTTTGCTCGCCTTACTGACTTCAGCATGCTTTGATTTACTTTAAAAGCTTGTTTTGCTAAATGCAGCACAAAAATACAACATAAATAAAAATAAAAATAAAAATAATAATAGGAACAGCATCTTAAGCTCCAATAAGCTTTTATTCAGATTTATTTAAAAAGCAATGTGAATTAATTATTATTATTTTGTTTTTTTTTAATTTCAAAATAAAGATAACAATGACATAATAGTATAATATAAGCTCATTTAAATAAACAAAAACTCTTAACTCAAAAAAGCGATTTTTCAATAAACTATTGATGAGTAGTTATTATTGCTTAAAATTGCATTTTCGTTAGCGGCTTATATAGCCTATACAAATGTTTAATACAAATATGGAAACAGAATAATCACTTTTATTTAACATTGAATTACTTATATTTTTCGGCAACATTTCTTAAACTAAGACATTTATTTACAAGCACGTATGTTAATGCTTGCAGCATTTTTAGTTAAGCGTTGTCAAATAGAGATTTTGGCTATTCGAAACCTTGAAAATCATAAAAAAAAATTGTTTTTAAATTCTACTGTAGAAGTATGAGGGCAAAAATTTCATTTCGATACCTGAGTGGAAGATCGAGCTACCTCGGCAGCTTATTCAAAAACGCCCTATCTCAGAAAATTTTTCAGGAACGCCCTATCTCAGAATTTTATAGAAAAACACCCTATCTCAGAATTTTATTGAAGAAAAAAAGTCTGATGAGGAGGTGTGGAGATCTCCGAAATAGTATCTATAACTTCTACCTCTTAGACTTAGTTGCTTTTTCCATTTTCCTGATAAACATAATCGTTTTACAAAGCTCAATAAGAATATTAAAACTTTTTTCTATATTTTTTTTGCGATGCTGCTTTAAACCAAGACTTGAACCCAAGCCCTGCGGAGTGTAACCGCGCTCTGCTTACTACTACGCCACAGAGACCGACAAATAACCTAAAATATAATTTTAAAACTATTTAGGCCTTTCTTTTAAACAGGAAAAAGCTTTGAAAGCTTCGAAAAACTCAAAACTTTTATTGAGAGGTTCGTATGAAATGAAAAATACGGGCTTTTCGATCAAAAGAATTCGGTTTTTTCTATATTCGAAAAATCAAGATTTCGGGAAAACCGCTTAAAGTTCGCGTACTCAATAGTTTTTCTTTTCCTGTTAAGTTTGATTAAACGAGTGGAAACATGGCGTATGAGTTGCATAATTTCCTGCTGCATTTAACAGTAAAATGAAGTGTCTGGCATATTTGGATATTGATTTTAAAAACCATTCTATAAAACATATTTAAAAAAAAAACAGTACTTCAACTGTAAAAAAGAACATAAAGTTTTTACGTAACTTTCCTCAGCAGGCTTTCAGCCTCAGCAAAGATTTGTGTATTTTTCATTAATTCGATGAAAATATTTCTTCAAAACTCACTCTACTCCTATTAAAAAATAATAAGCTCGCAATCATTCACAACAATCAAATATCGAAATCCTAATAATTTTACGGATATTTGCTACTAATTTCCAATCAATTTGCAAGTGTTAAAAAACCTGTGGCTTACAAAATCATTTAAACAGGTGAACTGATTGCTGCTGGTAACAGACATAAAGCAGCAGATTGCTATTTCTTTTCTTGCCTACTAAAAATAAAAAAAAAAATAAAGGAACATAAAACATTTTGCAATCACAAAAATGATGACCACAAAATGAAATTTCATTTCAATGGAGATTTCAATGTCGTTTCATCGAAGATTGTCGTTGTGGAATTGCTTCGCTTTGTTATGTCGTAAATTTCCTTCAATATCACGCATGACCTCCCCTAAGCACAGGTTATGATGTCCTAAATGTTTGGCACAGCATCTAGAACATTATTGAGCGGTTAGACGTGGAAATGCAATCGCTTTTCTACGCATTTTGCTGTCAAAAAGCGAAAGTGAAAGTCCACTTTGCCGTGTAAACACCCAGAAAATACTTTTTGCAGATTTACAGAAATCACTTGCAAAAATAAAAATTGCAAGGCATAACTGGAACGTGGAAGAACGCAAATCGCTTTCGAGAAATAATTTCAACTTGCTCGGGTTATGAAAATGAATGTCATTTTGGCCTGAAGTGTTGTTCAACCACGGTAGTGTTGCCATGTAACGCAATTTTTGGTTAATTTTTGTATAGTTATGAACTAATTTTAAAAAGTTGAAAATATATAAAAAATACTTGGAATTAATTTATGCTGCTGATATGAAATATTTAACCCTTTCAAAGGCTAAGGTAAAATAAACGTGAAACAAATTTTTTGGGGTAATATTCTGATGAAAGGCCAAAAATTATATTTTTTTATTAAAAAAAAAATACACTGATAAATTTAGTTTTTTTTTTCCGATGTGTCGAATATAATGGAAAAATCCAAGAAAGGGTGAAATAAGAATGCATTCAACATTTTCTGGCTGTTTTATGCGCATTTTAGCGTTTTCAGTAAAATTTTTCGAATCATTAATTTTGTTATTAGCATAAAAATGTTTGGTAACACAGTAGAAAGTGAATTTTCCTGCACTCAACAAACAACAAGAAATATCAGAAAGTACATTGTTCAGAAATTAAACTGCTCTCGAAGGTCACTTCATATGCAAAGTGTAACTGCAATCATTTCGAGAAATTCTAGAGTTTGAAAGACTTTTCAAAAGTACTTGCACTTTCCACGTCTAACAGCTGCTTTACACTTTTTTCATCTTCCTTTTTACTTACATACATTGTACTTAATGTATTTGTATGTACATATGCTTGTTGGTGTCACACGTTGCTCTTTTATGGCTAAAAAATTCCATCGTAAAAAGGAGACTGTTTCAATTTTGAGATGGGTGACAAAGCAGAATTTCCACGGCCATACGATTTTTTTATCATCACTTTATGTATGGCAAAACGTTGGTATGAGGCAATTGCTTAATAACGTATACTATTTCTTTTTTTTTGCAATTTAATGTTTCCTTGTATGCAGGTATGTACATACATACTAATGTTTCAGTTTTTAAATAGGTATAACGTATTTTTTTGGTAATACTGTTTATCGACATATTGTATGACAAATGGCATGTGGGAAAGCATGTTTTTTCATTTTCGTACTGTGCTTAATATGTAAAATAAAAAAGTAAAAATTTCAACGCTGAACATTTTAGGCTGTTTAAAAATTTAAGTTGCATTACGAGAAAGCAAATTTCGTGGATTTTCACAACAATGTCGTCGATTTTCGGAAAAAAGGCGTTGAAATCAAAAAGAAAGTACGGAAGCGCCCTCTGGCGGTCCTCAAAAGAAAAAATTAATTAATTAATTAATTAATAGATTCCTCGACCCCAAAAACCCCCAGATACACATTTTGGCTAGTTTTAAATACAGCTGTTTCAACAGGTGAGCCAATTTTGAAAAAAAAAAACACTAGATAGAGAAAATCGCTGGCTCGAAATTCATTTTAGACCTATGGTTCCTTGACCAAAAATGCTTGAAATTACCCAAATAATCATAATCGCGATGTGGCTCTGTTGATTTTTTTTGGGCCCCTACAAATCGACCCGCCCTAATACATACATATGTATTACGTACCTTGCGCTCATCTAGTTAGCATATTTATTTATTTATTTTTTGTATTTATTTTTATTCTGCATCAGCTGCAGCATGCTTGACGTGTTAGTCTTATAAGCGTGCTAGAAAATGTGCTACTTAGCATATGCTGTTTAGCTGCAAGCGCCACGTACCTACGTACTCGTAAATACATACCTTGAAATTGTTTACCACATTTTCCACTTAACGCATTTCTCTTTTGCTGTGCTATCGTATATAAGTATTAGCCTGTTATACTATTTTGGTGAGAATATATTTACTCGTATTATTTATTGTTTGATGCGCCTGAAGGCATGCTAAATAATAAGTATTGCTATAAATTTTTTTTACACATTTACTACTTATGTATTTATGCTGTGTTTAGAACCCTCAATTTACGAGTAAATAAATACACACATATAATTGTGTAAATATTTGCATAACTTTCGAAATATTTTTCTTTTGTTTGTTCTTTTTTTATTCAGTAATATGTAAATGGGCTTAGGGTTCGTTAATTTATAAGAAAAGTTTATAAATTTGTAATAGCTTAGTGTCTGTGCAGACTCTTACAGAATATGTGAAATGGAGTGGATCGATTTATTTCCGCATGTCTGCTTATCTGCGTCATTTTAACGGAGGAAAAACTTGTGCGTTGTCCACGGCCGATTTTTTAATAACGAAATCATTTAGAAAAAGCTATTTATCTATTGAATGAATGAAATCTACATAAATAGCAGGGCAATTCTGGCTAAGATAGTTGCAAGTCTTTTATAAAGCAATTGAAAGACTGTAGTTTGAATTATTTTTTTTTTTTATTCAGGCACGAAAGTCTTACAAAACCAATTTTTATGTCGTGCCATTCGGGAGATCTGAGGCGTCGAATCTTCGGGCAATGGAATTTTCTTTTCGTTTTTTTTTTACATAAAGTACCAGGTTGGCCGAGCTTTGCCCGGAGTGCATATACTTTATAAAGTTTTCAAGATTTGGATAGCTTTGAAAAATATTTTGGAAATAAAAAAAATTGGATTTCGCTATCTATTAAGTAAATTTCTTACTCCAAAGTTTAGGTGGCAACCCTATTCCGAAATACGCTGGAATGAATGGTACAAATCTTGAGCGTAATATTAACAAAATAAAAATTTGTATTACATAGAAGCGTGGCAAGCCTGATGGCAAATATTTTCCGACCAAAGTGCTCAACAATACCTTTCATTTGATATCCATATTGCGTGTTTTGGATAAATTGTGTAGAAAATAAGTGGCAACCTAACAGTATTATCCTATATATATAACAATATTTTTTTTTAATTTCATTAAATTTTTAGAAATATTTTTTCTTTCTTTTCATAAAATTTTTTGAATTTTTTAATTTAATTTTTAGTATTTATTGTTTTAAAAAGAGAAGTATGTATATATTTTTTATTTGATTGAATTTTAAGAAACGTTATTGCTAAAATACAAACAGCGGATCTTTCAATTAGTTTTTCGAAAGACAGAAAAGAGCTTTTAATATATTTAATTGTCGGAATGGACAATTGTCTTACGAAAGACTTTTACGTTTCGAAAGACTGTGGTGAGTTGAAAGAGAGTTGCCAGAGATGCCCTGTAAACTTAACAATGCACTATGGTTCCAATGCCTGTTTTTCTGG
>NW_016180966.1:0-6492 GCF_001687245.7 Rhagoletis zephyria | reverse complement strand
GTCTCAAACCACATATGAATTAGACTAATCAATTTGCTTTATGCAGCGAGACTGTAGATATGTATTCCCTGAGATGACATTCAAAGATAAGATGATATATTTTAAAATGTAGTATAATTTTACTGTACAACACGCATGCATAACCTTGCGTGCAATTTTGCATTTAGTTGTTATAACTTTTTTTTTTTAATAAGCGCATTTATTGAAGGGCGTACATATGTACTTATGGGTACAGTACTTCGCTGTTACAACCGCTGATGTATGTACTATTTGCTGGCACCAAATATCTATTCTACGACACCAACTAAAGTGTTTCGAGGCGTTCAAGGCGGACGACGTATTTGAGTCGCAAATTTCGTTAGGTGAACATAGTTGCTGGAATTTTGGTTTTTAAAAAGTATTAATTGAGATATTTTGGTAAGAATTTTATATTTTTAAAGCAGCATACCTACATACATACCTAGATTAAAAATTTCCCTTGGAGCGCAATATCTCGTATCCGCAAAAAAGAATACCCCGTATGGGGTGGCACAAAAAAAAATTTGTTTTCGGTACCGTCTCAGTGCTTGCCTACTTCAAAAATTTATTGGTGAATAATTTTAGTAGAAGCTCATATTTTGAACGCCATAAGTGAGAAAACTTTTAAAATGTTTTTGAAGAAAGTAAATTTATTTCCTCTTTTGTGAAATTTACGGACTATCTTATACTTGGTAACTGGCACAAATCTATATATTAATACGCTAACATACATTTTTCCGCCTTCGTTGCCCCGGATCGATTTTAAAACCAAGAACACCGTTAGAAAGATATTTTTGTGTAGAAGAGTAGAGTTTTTATGATCAGTTAAAAATTTCCCTATTTTTAACCGCATAACTTTGGACCACGTCAACCGCTTTCGATAATTCTTTTTGCATCGGAAAGGTAGTGTCTCAGAGCTGGTTCCATACTAATATGGNTCAGTTAAAAATTTCCCTATTTTTAACCGCATAACTTTGGACCACGTCAACCGCTTTCGATAATTCTTTTTGCATCGGAAAGGTAGTGTCTCAGAGCTGGTTCCATACTAATATGGCTTTGATCCGGTCATTGAATCATGAAATATATATATATATATTTTTTTTTATGAGATATTTTTTATATGAGAATTGAAGCCGATTTTGTTTTTTGCTTAAAAATTACTTGTTGTATAGTTGCTGTTGCAACCTGTTCAATTTGAGTTTGCATTTCTCTAAATGACCTTTGAAAAATCTATAGAAATAGGCAATAATATTTCCCATTAAAACGAATACAATTAGGAGGTAGGGTCGTGCAGTTTCAAAAAAAAAAACTTTTTCGATGGGCACCCTAATGTACATACATATGAGCATATGCTGTGTTACGAAACCGACATTCGCACGGGTTTAACTAAGCTTAAAATAGGAAGAGAAGCAAAAGATCGTATGTATATTACAACTTTTACAAAACACTGGGAAGTTGCTACATTCAACAAAATTTTTTGGAAGTATAAACAGTTAAGAACACAGATACAAGCAAATAAAAAACGGTACGGACGCGACAAAAAAATTGATTTTTTAGCGCATGTAAAAATATTCCAAATTTAGCGATGTTTGGAGAAAAAGTTATTTTCTTTGAATGTGGAATTGAAGGTCAAAGAATGTCTTCTATTTCTCATTACGGACGTAAAAGATGTCAGTCGATGTATGAAAACCAATGAAAACATTTAATACCTACAATATTTGGAACATTTTTGCATAGCTTAGACTTAGACCAGGTGTCGGCTATCTGCGGCTCGCTCTGAACTACATCTGCACAATAAAGTGCGTCGGCTTTCTAGAGGAAATGCATTGAGACGGCTTGCTTTGTGCTTCAGTGAAATAAAGGTGTTCCTCTATGAAAAATGCATTGTCCACCTCGAATTTGAGTGGCTACAAAAACTCAACTCCTCTTCAGATATAATATCGAAATGAGCTAAATCTAAAAGTGCAAGGAAAGGGAAACCCAGCGTATGCCTTGCTGGAAGAAGTTGTTGGTGTATTTTTTGATTGAATTTTTCCCACGGTTACGGACGCGACTAATTTCGAACACAAATAAAATTTTAAATTCGATTTGTCGGGGGCTAATGGTTTTATTTTTTAAAAGAAGTTAATAATCTTGCTTTAAAACTGAAACCTATATGGATTTCAAATATTCTGCCTACTAGTTATAACAATGAATAAGGTTTTTGGTAACGGACGCGCCAGTACGGGAAAATATAAAAACAAAACGAAATTCGAGGTTGCTCCGCTGTTTCTACATCCACAGTGTAAAGATTGTTGTTAGTAGAAAAATGCTAAATTACAACAACCACATTCAAGTAGAAAACCCATCATTGACCATGATTACACCATAAAATGCCTCTGTGCTATAGAATTATAAAGAAAAACAATCAACGTTTACGCGTATTTTGTATGGCAAATCTTTGCACGCCTTGGGCGAGTATTTAATCTTAATAATAAGGGTTTAGATTTTCAGGGAGTTTTTTTTTAGGTCTTTTCCACAAAATTTCGAGGTAGCAGTGAAAAACAAATGCCGCAAAAAAGCACCCTAATATACATACATACATTAATAGTATATTACCTTCAAATTTCTTTACTATTTACAGATCACTTAACTATTGATCCATTAACTGGAAAACCATGTCAACACCAATTGGCCCCATTCCTTGCAGTTTAACCTGCCCCAATTGTTCAAAGCAGGTCAACTCGCGTCTGGAATATCGAGCATCATCGAAGACACACATCATCGCATTACTTCTCGCTGGAATGCTGTATGTGGGATTATTTATTAACAGTTCAATAATATTTATGTATTCATACTAATATTTCTTTGTCCACAGCTGCATACCTTGCGCTGGCATGTTATATTGTACGCAGTGCGCACGAAATGTGGAACATTACTGTCCAACCTGCAATGCTTTTTTGGGTGTGTATGATCGTTAAAAAGTGGCGATCACTTTCGGTAAATGGTTGAACGTTAAATACTTGGTTAACTAGAACTTGTACAATATTTTAGCAGAATATCAGTCTCTAAAGAAAAAAAATTATATTTTTAACTACATGCTTATATGGATGTATTAAAAATGCTCAAAAGTCGCACACAAAATAATTCTGAAATAACAATTTTAGCCAGAAAACGATAATCGGACAAGTTTCATTCGGAACGAAATCATTTTTGTCTAGTATCTATGAACATGCTACATTACATTAGGTTTATTCGATTATTCGCCTATTTTCTAAAACCGGTTGAGTTATTCTAAAAGTAACGAATTCAAAAAATAATAATCATAGTTCCCCATTTTCAACATTAGAAAAAACAGGATAAACCTATAGTAAACACTTGCTGTTAGTTGGAAAGTATGACTAAAATTACAATACGGCTGCTTAAAATAGTTGTAGCTTTAATTTAGAAAGCAATACTGCAAAATAAGTTCTAATTATTTTGGATTACAAGTAAAACAGAAAAAAGTAGCAAACAAATGCACACTTAATGGGGTTCACCGACCTTAACAAGACTACATTGTTAACACAACAGACTCTTGTCTATTATATGCAGATATACTCTATTATAGATAGGCAATTCATCGAGAATAAGTCAAACCCTTCGTCAAACTCGAATTCCATCATCAGAGACCAACGCCACCTATTGCAGACGAAGAGCTCTGTTACTTCGTGAGGCTGGTGATACTTGGCACAACTCTATTCTGGATATGGTGGCAGGTTAACTGTACAGTCCAATTTCAATAAGAAGCCAGATGGCCCGACGACACTAACCACCTTTTTGTATGCCCACTTGCATAAGATCGCCTAACATCCCTCTCCCTACGGCCCAAACATGGCGAATCTAGCTCTTCTTGAGACTGCCGTTAAAGCATAGACAGACGGCAACGTTGATCCCGATTAACGGCGCAGCTGACCTGATCAAAATTGTGGCTTGAGAGATGGCAGTAATTCAGATTAACGATCAGCAAGGTCATGGGATCGAGTCCCACTGCCGGTGGACTTTTCCATTAAATTTTTTTTATTCATTCAATTATAACTTATATATTTTAACGTAAAAAACGTCTTAAAGCTGGGTTATGCAAGACTTAGACTTGACTTGACTTACTTAGAAACGATTACTCAGCGTGCTACCTATTACCTTGTTTTTATTCTCAGAACTTATATTTGTACACGTAAAATTGCAAACTTTTAATTTGTTTGTAAATTGGCAAATTCAACGGAAATTGCACATGGAAATGGCGCAACGGAAATGATGCAACGGCAATGGTGCAACGGAAATGGTTGCACTGAAACAAGTGCTTTTTGCTAATATAAGATTAAAGAATAACGCTTAGAAAAAGACCAACACAAGAACGAAAGTAAAGGTGAGTACGTACATAGATAAAGAAAGGGATAAAGGCAAAGGTAAAAATAAAAACAAAAACAAAGATGCGTACAAATAACGACCAAAACGAAGACCAAAGTAAATCTAAACACTTTACTTATATAAAGGTAAAGGTACAGCATTGTCGCTTGCTTGTCGTCATGTACGATAGCACGCTCGCAGTTTGTTTATGTTTTTCGATGCGTTTAAAAGTTTTGATACTAAAATGCGTTAATCGAAAATCGCGCGAGCCTATATAATAATAATTTACAGGAATTTTCAAATAGAGATCTAACCGATCTGTACATAAATGGGGACCGTTCGGTTAATTGTACAATGATTTTGGGTTATTGCGTCCAAACGCGTTACCCGAATCGAAAAGGTTTACCAAAGACATGCAGTCAAAAGACTAAACTTTAATTTAAAGCAAGCCTTCAAATTTCCGAGCTCTAATTTATTAATAAATTCTGTTTCAATTATTTTTGTAAATTATATTTGAATTATTCTTAATATATGGATGCACCCAATGCTTTTTTTCTTTTATTTCTCCTTCGATGTACATAGGAGATAATTTAATAAATGAAATTCCACTTCATCGCTGCTCGGAAACGTACTTTGACGACAGATAGTCGCATTGTGTACGGACCTGTAAGCGTATCATCACCGTCGCTGCGTTAAAAATACATGTCGCGCCGATGACGAGACGAGCCGTATGCGGAGGGCCTTAGTCCAATATTGAAACCTGCCTCCTTAAACGGGGTGGCACTTGCTCTCTTAACCGAGGGTAAATACCTTGGGTTTATTCTAGTCATGAAACTAGACTGGAAGCGGAACATTGAAAAATGGAGATTAAAATCACATATAGTACACTGGATGTACACGGCTGTGGTAAGGCCCATCTTTTTCAAAGAGGTCACCGTATGGTGGCCTGCGTTAAACAACACTCAGTCCAGAGGCAAGGTTGCGCGGGCACAGAGGACGGCTGACATGCTCTTTGCGGGAGCGCTGCAAAATTGGGGAAATTTGACTAAACTGACGCCCACTTACAATCTAACGGTAAATTTCAGAAATGCGGAAACTCTGATATTCTAATAACTAATGACGCCAATTTACTCCAAGTTTACTCTCAGAACATTCTCTTAACAAGAAATAAGATTATAGATTTTTTGAAAAAAATGGGACCGGCACCACTCACTTTTGACTACATAAGTGCATATCGGTAAACGCTTTACTGATTTTCACCAGACTTAGTCCAATTATTTCAATAAGTCTGAAATAGCACATTATTGAAACTGTTTCAAATCGGGGAAAAAAGTCTTGCTTATCATTGTAGTTTACAGAAAATTTCGCCGAGCTTAGACTTCTTCACTTGTTAAATTATATTTTCAGAATTTCCACTCACTGTTCATAAAATCGGATACGGAAAAAAGTTGGATGGTCCGATGTAGAACAAGTCCAGACAACCTCTAACTCATTATAATTTCACTTAGAAAAGGGAAAGCTGTTGGAGCTACTGACTCACATTGCTTACCAATAAAATAGTCAAATATAAACATGTTACTAACTACATAGCCCATACATACATAGATAACTTATCAGCAAATAAGCTCGAATGAGGTGACAAAAGCTAGTAGTCATGTATAAATAAATTCGCTTTGAACAAACTGTGTAGTTGGTAACACCATTTCAGTGATTCCTACAAACATATATGTATGTACATATGCATATAAACATATCGCATACGATTTTCAAAC
Source organism: Rhagoletis zephyria (assembly GCF_001687245.7). Taxonomy (NCBI): domain Eukaryota; kingdom Metazoa; phylum Arthropoda; class Insecta; order Diptera; family Tephritidae; genus Rhagoletis; species Rhagoletis zephyria. The sequence goes on along the minus strand of NW_016180966.1, from coordinate 337 downwards.
GTGACACAACTCAAAATTATGCGCTCTTCGGAAAATGCGAAAAACTATTTCGTAGCACCTGTTAATCATATGGGCAAGGGAGACTTCACCTTAAGTTTTTGCAACAAATTATAACAAAAATTTTCTCCAGCTTTTGCTTAAAGGTAAATAGGAGCTCTGTGTACATTTTTAGTGCATAAATTCAAAAATGTCAAAAGTTGAGTTGTGTCACTTTTGAAGATCGTCTGCGATATATGGAGAATCGACGAGAGTGGTCGTTTAATCAGAATGATTAGCACAACCACCGAAGCAACAGCGGCAAAAGCCAATAGCCCCAAAGCAAACCAGCAAACAGTCA
>NW_016180965.1:0-6493 GCF_001687245.7 Rhagoletis zephyria | reverse complement strand
GCGTTTTCGCATTAAATAAATCAACCCACAACGACTGGAATATATGTATTTGTATGTATATGTGTTTGTATTCGCACAAGGCATGCAATGCTCAACCCCACATCAACGCAGAGAATTTGGTTTGTGTGAAATTTCACTTTTTACATTGAGGCATGCAGATGAGTACACATCCAGTTAGTTGTTGTAAATAATGCCATGGTGTGTCGAAGCGATCGATGAGTAATGTATTTGTCTAAGTGTGTGATTGAATTAAGCTCAAGCAAGCTGGAATATTCGGCAACGAATCCATTTGACCCATTTAAGTAAGTTTTCATGTATCTTAGTCTTGCGATTAATTAACCGTGTTTAAGCGACTTACTTATGCATTTCTCGCATAAACAAAGAGCAGCGAGCACACACACGCACTTGTGTTTAAAAGTGATTCGCTCGTGTTCTTAATTGGATGTACATACATTTTTTATGCAATTCTCAAATCTCTGCGCGCTGAACATGGTGAAGCGATAAGTCGCTGGAATTTCCTGCCATGGTTAACACTAATTCTTCAGCTTGGCTATCACACTGTGCTTTAAGCATCGCCCACACTCCACCACCGAACAATTTTTGAAAGGGGCAGGTTGGTAACTTTAGTTGTGTTTTTTTTTACAAATTATCCAGTAACTTGCCAGCCACTCTCCAGTAACTTTATTTCTAAGAATTCGCTCTGATAGAAAAAATTTGCAATAAAGTACGCGAACAGCTGATAAATTGATTGTTTATTCGCAGCAAATTCCTAATAAAACAATATATTTTATATTTTAATAGGTTTATTTTGTGAAATTCAACAATAAAAACCCACAAACAGTTTCCTTATTAGTTTAAATTTCATCCAGCAACATGCGACCAGCTGTTTTTCGTACTGGCAAATTCTGGCAAGTAAAAATTTATCCAGTAAAATCCAATAAAAACTTGCAACTTCAACTGCCATTTTTCGCTCTCTCAATTTCCCCTACTTTGCAAGTTTTTGCGTACGAAAACGCCAAAACATGAAAATTCGTAAAAACTTTTACTGGAAATGAGTAAAAAAACGCAACTTTTATTGTAGCCATTGGCAAACGGCCTGCCCGTATCTCTCTCTCTCTCGCTCTCGCTCTCTTATCAGTCATATGAAGTGCGTGGTTGACTTGATGTGCATCTATAAACCATATGGGCTCATTGGGCTCGATACATAAATACTCATAACAAAGGTAATCCCTACCTCTTCTACCCCTCCAACCCGATAGGTAAACAAACCGAAACGGAAGGAGATTTAAATTTTCATCGGAGAGAGTTAATAAAAAATTTTGTATTATACTTAAAATACGCCATGCTTTTAAAAGTTTGTTCCGTAAGTAAAATTATAATTACGATTCATTTTTTAAACTCGAAAAGTACTGAAAGTAATGAAGAAAAGTGTGAACGTGCCAGGCAGGTGGGCTTAACTCTGAAATATTGACTACAGCATATCGACTGCTGAGTGGAAAATCGACCTATCTCGGCAGCCAGTTCGAAAACGCCCTATCTCAAAAAACTTTTCAAGAACGCCCTATTTCAGAATTTTATTGAAAAACACCATATCTCGGAATTCGGTTCAAAAATGCTCTATCTAACTTCAAAATGTATCTAAAATGTGCTGACATATGGCGTTTTTGAATCGGTAGCTGAGATAGGGCGTTTTTGAAACGAATTCTGAAAAAGGGCGTTCTTGAAAAGTTTTTTGAGATAGGGCGTTTTCGAACTGGCTGCCGAGATAGGTCGATTTTCCACTCAGCAGTCGATANCAAATTTATTTTTACTTTGTTTCGAGCTCCATAAAACGATTTCGTAGAAGTACCTGGAGGGTTTAAAGACATGTAGGGACCATTACTTCTAATATTCATTTGTGTAGTTTTCCTATTAGGATATGATGGAATACACTCTGCAAACAGTCAGTTAAGGACTTCAACGATGTAATAACCAATGATTAGTGTGAATGCATGGTACTCGACTGACAAAAAGAATTTACTCCCCATAATGAGAATTGTTTTGCAGTGGTTTGTAGTTTCCACTTTCGCCACAAGTTATTCTTCTCGTATGAACGAACAACTTTATGCACAAATTGACGTCAAACATAGTTTTTGTACTCAAAGGCCTATTATAAAATTTAGGTAGCAATTTTTTCATAAAACATTTCTGTGTTCACATGGAATAGTAGCTTATGTCGAAAGGCTGACTTTAGAACAATGCGGCATTCGCAGCACACGATTGTGAATGACTCCCTGGCGCCGAGCCGTTGAAGAACTTCTAGCAAATAAAAGTGCAAGAAATAGTTCCGATACTAGCAAGTCGAATATTCTCATAAAGTCTGATCAAAAAATTCCTTGTCGTTTAAAGACATAAGCTGAAACGTACGACTGTCACGTATGTGACGTATGGAAATACCCATTTGTATGTATTTAGAGGAAGATGACGCATTTATAATTAGAGCTAACGTATGGGCACCGTTCCCTTGATACCACCAAAATCCTTTATACATACATATACTTAAATGGTAACAAATTGATATGCAACTGAGTATTTAATAATTCTCAGCGCAGGTATACTAAATAAATTCTAACTTTGTAAATTTTAAAGTTGCATCGTCGATATTTCTCACATTAAATTCTGCAATCTGCTGAAATTACTAGCCCAGATTGACAGGTTTGCAGGCCAGGGTAGCATTGAGTTTAGACTCTGAAATGCTTTAATATACGTATGTATGTAAATCGGTTTTCAAAACTACTAAATTTTGTAAATTTGTTTCGAATATTGTGCACTCGAGAAAAAAATAGGCAAAAATACTTATTCCTCTCGGTTAAATGCGAAATTTTCCCGAGTAAACGCTTGCTTAACTCTTTTGTTTCAATTCGTTTAACCCGAATGTATCAGCTTTATATTAAATTTTTATTTATGCAAAACTTACGAAAAGAAAAGGAACCAAAAAAAAAAACAATTTGCAAATACTCCTGGCAAGCGTGCTTGCACTTTCGCTCAGGCTGCTCCATCTCAGCCACTTTGGCGCACTCAGCAATACACTTCTGGCGTTCAGTGGCGGTTATTGCGCTTTTCTCAAGTGCAAACTAAATAAATGCGGTGCGTTCGTGCGGCCAACCGGTCCGCAGCCTGGCACCAAGCCACCGTCGGGCGCAACAATGCAAACATAAATAATAGGGAAAGTACCAGCGACTCGCACCCCCCATCCGGGTGCTGGCGAGTGCTGGATGGAGGAAACGCGGAAAGCCAGCCCGGTGAGCTGTGACTGAGCTACCGACCTGAGCTCAGCCTCCGTGCCAACTCAGGCGGTTCGTCACGGTAATGAATGCGTGTGCTGCTCGGTTGGCACTCTGGCAGGTGGTGATTGTTATAAAGCAGGGCAACCAGCGCTGTGTGCTGATTAACTGGGCGTCTCAAGGAAACCGCGAATTTTCCTACCAACTATGTATGTATGTTTAGCGCCTCGGCTTTTAAAGCTCATGAAGAAAACTTAAACAAATGAGATTGTTCCCAGGTCAACTTAACTACAAATATTAAGAAAGCAAAAAATAATAAAATGCTTAATTTAGTAGATGGCAGCGGGTGACAAAGTGGGCGTACCGAAGTACCGCCAGCCAGCCAACTTTTTTTTTAGTAAATGCTGAAAATTTGTTGTTTAATTAGCGACAGTGGGTTGAAACAAAAACCGCGATAAAAGCAACAACAAATGTGCGAACAATGCCACGAAATGCACAGACAATTAGATAAATAAAAAAGAAAAATAAAGAAAATACGACTAGAAGGAGATCCGTAAACTTTTTTTCGCAACTAGTCCAAGCAAAGTAATAAAATGAATAAGAAGACCATCGCTGCCGAAGTGAATAAAATGAAAATAAAATCGAAAGTTTAGTGTTGTGTTTGCCCAAAAGTTGAGCAATGAGTAGTGGCGGCAGTTGCAGTTACAGTTACAGTGTCGGTAGCCATAGCAACAGTTGCAGCAATAAGGCGGGGCGGAGGGTGACAGCAAGTGGCCGCAAACTTTGTCTCGCAGAAGTTGCGTATTTATCTGCCGCAGAACGGAGGCCATTTCTGATGCAGAGCGGGTAGTGAAGTGCCAATTCCAGGTGCGTTTGCACGGCTTTCCTTGGCTTTCGCTCGCCGCCTATTGTCGGCATTGCGGCGTTGCTATTTTTGTTTTTTCTTTTTGTGCTCGCAGAGACCGCGCGGCGAATGGATTCTCGACTCAGTTGTGGTCGGAAAACTTTATACAAATTGTTTATGTTTGCCGGTAGGGCGTACGCATAGGTGCCGCCGCGGAAGTGAATGGGCCAAACTTTCTCCTTTGCAGTTTTGCAGTCTACTGGCTATGAAGAATAAAAAAAAAAACTATTCTGGTATGCTGAATGAACAGGACTTCGATGAAAATGGTAAGCAGCGTTATGACATCAGAAATACTCGCAGCCGGTCGGTGTCTTATTGCTGTTGACAATGGCGGTTGCGAGAGTTCACTGGCAAAGTTTCGTCGCATAAAATGTAGCCAGTTAGTTGTTGTACAGGAGTTGGCTTGCCGATTCGCATAGAAAATAATGGTGGAAGTGAAAATTGAAACTTACTTAACTCCGTCGATGCGGCACATCACTACTAAAGATTTGCACTGAATCGAAAATTTTGAATCACTCGTAGTAATTTGAGATTGGGTATGATATGTACACAGTTTAAATAAAATGTTTCGTATGTTGGCTAGAATTCTCCCTTTTATTGAAATAATAGGTGGATGGATATCTTCTTCTTATTTGAATTTTTTTCGGTAGGAATATGAGGCATTTATTTTTGTTTTATTTACATTGGCGCGCTATGAGACCAACTAGCTTTGGGGCTTATTGGCTGAAAAAGAATTTTCCTTAAAGGGAAACTAATTTGATATCTAATTTCAATGAATATTTTTGAAGTGACACTTCTTTAGCGGCGCACAGTGTGTCGTGTAGAACAATCTAGGTGGACAAAATTATTTACGGATCGTTTTGGGGTATATTTTAGATGATAATTTGTGATGTGCTATCCGTTTTCTCAGATTGCTTCTTGTGTGCGAACTATTGCGAAATTTGCAAATTTTTGGTTGATGAAATTCGGAATGCTACATTTTCCATCAATATGGGAAAATTTTATTTATGCAAACGGGTATGGAAGCATAGAGGTGAATATTTACATCGCGTTAACCGACCTTTAGCCATTATTGGAAAAATTCGAACCTTGTTATATAGTGAACTCGCTCTGAAATAAAGAATAGAAACAAATAGTTGTGCTCTGGTGGGCTGTATAAAATGCAGGGTTTTCCCTAATTATATTAAAAACAAAATAAAATATTTTTGAGTTTCATTAAGATTATTAATTGATTTGTGAACCACTGCCACACCCCACAATAGAATGTATGGCATGAAAAAGTTGTCCAGTCAGAGCTTAGAGGATAGCCTCTATGTTAATGAGTAGTCTGCGGATGTCCACCTAGCTTGTTGCATACGGCACACTGTTCCGCGGTTGGATGGTTGGGAGTAGATTTGCAAATTCAACGGAAATAATGCAAACGGAAATGGTTGGGACGGAAATGGTTGCAACGAAAACAAGTGCTTCCTAAATGTATGTTCGTGGTATTTATTTAACAAGAATAATATCATAAGCGGTTTAAGAGTAAGATTTAGATTGAGACCTAAAGGTCAGTACGAACATAGATGAAGAAAAGGATAAAGGCAGAGATAAAAATAAAAACAAAGATACGTAAACATAAAGGCAAAAATGAAGATCAAGGCAAATTTAAACACTGTAACCTAAAGGTGAAGGGGAATATGTAAAATGCTTTCAAAAATAAAGATAAATTGAGGATAAATATTGACTATGTTATCGATACAATAATAAATATTGTTATCGATATGATATGTTTATCGATAAATTTATTGTGTGTTCGCTTATTATATTTAAATCTCTGCTTAATAATATTCAAACAATTAACGATAGATAAACGAAAAAAATCTGGCAATTCTCTGCAGGTATTAATTGATACAGTAAAACAAAAAGCTTCACAATTGAAAAGTAAAGTCCTCTCGACGAACAAAAATTACACACTATTACCCTTAACGAGAATCGGTCGTGGAAATATGGAAGATGGAGCATTCGTCAATTAGGGTCTTAAAGTTCTTGAAGAAACGTGCTCCAGAAGATAGATGGATCCTGATAGACTTGACGTTACATGCAAAACCACTCATAAAATCAACTTTTTTCAGGGACCGAAAATAACAGTTATTTTTTTAAGTTAAACTTGGCGAAGTATTTTTAAAGTCCGAAATAAAAGTACTTTCCGGATAATAAACAAACCGCTTATCCAAATTAAACAAATTTGATATCAAACGAAAAAGGACTGAAATAACTTTTAAACAAAAACCAACCACCGAAGGTTACCACCTCTATTTATTTTTTTTATAATTTAATATAAAGA
>NW_016180963.1:0-6495 GCF_001687245.7 Rhagoletis zephyria | reverse complement strand
GGAGATTATTTGACACTGGGATGCAGGAATAGGGGTGAAGGCATACTATACGAGTGGAAAAATAATTTTTTTTTTGGAAAAACAAATCCATTGGCATTTCTATTCAGATTTCCATCGATATTAATGACGATTAAACGAAATTTTTTTCCTTAATTTTCGTTAACTTAATTGGAATCGTTATCGATATTTTTTACTTATGTAGTTAACGATAATTTTATCGATATTTGATTTTATATTTTTCTATCGCTTGTTCCTAGTTCATCTTCGTTATTCTTATCAACTTAATGTATCGACATATTAGTTCGATTTCGTTAAAAATATTATTTATCGAATTCGATTAAGTTAAGGTGGTTGACCCAAAGAAATCCATACTCTTGTTAAGAAACCTAACTGCTAAGTTTTAGCGAAAAATGCTGCGTGTCAAGAACTAAGTTTCGCCGGCGGCAAATGTCGGTCTCGAGAGCTGCTGTAGACTAGACTCGCCGTCCCCGCAGCAGCTGCGGCAGTGAGTATCCATTTTGATATTTAGCCACATTTCGTGAGACTCAATCACAAAGTGCCCTATAACTACACCCACCAGAGGTGCTGCGGCTTTGTGGGTTTAAGGCGATTCTTTGATCACCTTCGGTTTTCTCTCGGTCAGCAAGCGCTTGTAGTAGCACATGTTCTGGCTTTCGCCTAGCGCTCTCTGAGCTGAGACGAGACCCGTCTGTCCAAGAGTAGTTCACATGCAGTAAAAGGTACTCCTAGTCTCTGTTTTCTAGGTCAGACCAACTAGGAGAGAGGTCCTATCTCATCTATAGGAAGCTCGAAATTGGTTTGGGATTATATTATATAGTGGCAAGAAACGCTTTATCCAGTTGTTATTTCCACACTTGAAGCTTTGCTCTCTTAATTACTTAAAAAAATCGAAACGAGGAAGTAGGTGGGAATCTAAAATTTGAGACACACTCAGGAGGCATTCTAGGTAGGTTGTGGTTGATGCACAAGGGTTTTGACATTCAAAAATATAGAATATACCCTAATGCCGAAATGGGTGTCTTTTTTCTAGTAAATACTAGTCAATATTTATTTTAAGGGGAAAAAAATCTAGTTTCGAAGCAGACTGTTTATGGATTATAAATAAATTAATTCATTTTATTGCATTTTCCCAAAAAATATTTATTAAATGTATTTGTAGCATTATTCCGTTTATAAGTAGATATGTAAATTTTGTTTCATTATTTTTAAAATCTGTGAAAATTTTTAAATTTCTCTCCCAACTCCCCTGTTGTTGTTTTGATTGACGTGTTACCGCTAGCGCATAAATTGACAGCCAAGTCAAGTCAAATGTCAAAATCCCAAATGTTACTTGCACGTTTGCTAGCTTGTCTTGCCTTGTCTAACTCAAGCGAGGTGAGGTGACTTTATTTGCTGTGATCGCCAACAAATTTTCCAGTTTGATTTAAGTTTACGATACACGTCGCTGATAAAGTTGGCAGTTTGTACAAAGTGAACTAAGTAATCGCGATTTGTAGATACATACACGATTTGACGTTTAGCTGTCAACATTTTGTGGCAACAAAGTTCAAAAGAAAATGAATTGAATGTGTTTTTTTGTAATATTATTGGAGACAAGAAGGGCAAGAAAAGAGTGTTTTAAAAAATTTGGTCGAAGTATTGAAATATTTATTTTTTTAAATACTGTATACTAAATTTATTATTATTTATTTATTAATTAAATTTTTTAGTGCTTATTTAAAGAAGGCGTTTGATATCTTTGCAAAAGGTTGTGGCGGTGTCTTACCGCTATCTATCCGAGCTACTTAGGTTGCCGCTATATCTCAAAGATTTGAAGAACGGTCAGAGTTACTTTTAAAACCAACGCAGGAAAGGCCTCTCAGGGATTTCAGACCAATCAGTCTCTAAGGGAATCGTTTAAAGAGGGATTGATAGAGCTGTACATATTGTAAAGTTGGAAGGAAAGGTGGATAGAGATGTTTCCTGTAAGGAACACTCCTTAGGCTCCGAAACCATTGGAGTGCCTTCCAAGCCGAGGCGACTGCCATTAAAAAAAAACGCAGTGGTTTGGATGCTTGGATGGATGTATGAGGTATGAGCAATGTCAGTCAAGGATGTAAACATATATGGCAACTAGGACCTGGGTGTTTTTATATGAGAAATGTATTAAGAAAATCAAAGGTAACTAACAAGAAACTCATAAGCATTCCACAAGCAATTAGAAGTAATCGCTGGGCAATTATACATTTTTAACTGTAAGTGCATGATCTGCGTTTGCTTTTGAAAAATAAGTAGTCCGTAATTAGCACTATCTGCAAGTAATGCAAAGTAATGAGTAAGTAATTATGCACAAATTACCCAATAAAAAATTAAAGATAAAGGTTATTTTGCCTAAAAATATCTTCTTTCAAAATTTTACGCTCAAGTACAAAGTAATTGTCAGTAATTGGTAGTAATGCAGTTGTTATTCATTCCATCTCTGACCCCGCATTTCTTGGCATTGTGAACAGGCAATATTCTAACAACTATATAACCTCAAAAATTGGTATTTCTAAGCAACCTAAAGTAATTGACTGGTAATTGNATCGCTGACACTCATATTTTATATGTAAAATATGAAAAACTAATAAAAATTAAACAAAAAATAAATATGCACATAGTTTTTCTTTTCTTAAAGCGCTACAGCTATAGCAACTGCTGCCAGCCACCGCTGTTGTAGGAGTGGCTGGTGCATGCCACCACTGCGGCAATAATAGTAATAAAGTCGCTGAGCAGCTGCGGCCACTGAGCATACGGTTATGTGTGTGAGTAGCTTACCTCTTTGGCTTTTGTTACCGGCCCGCCAAAGCGCACTGACGACAGCGTCGTTTGACCTCTTTGCCAGCGCCGTATACCCAATTGATTATTGTTGTATGAATGTTGGCGCTTAGTATGCACAAACGTGCAACCAAAGCTGCAATTGCTTGCCTACTCACCGATCTGCTACATGAGTAGATCATTTGTGGCCGGCTGTTCGACTTGCTGACGCAATCAGCGAGAGCAGGTGTAGATTGGCGGGCGCATACAGCAGTTTAGGCATAGGGTAAAGCGTCAAAGTGGCATTGTTTTGTAGCAACTGCAGCAGCAGCACAAGCTTAGAAAAGCTTGCGTTGCGTCGGCCGCCCTATGGCTCCTTGTTGCTGCTTATAAATGTACATATGTATGTATGTATATTCAAAGTTGTAGATGCCAAGCGCAGATAACTTTCCGCAGCACTATTATTATTAACATTATTGGATTATTTTTTATTACCACCGTTGCTTTGTGCGGCATATTGTTCTAGTGAAGTGAAGCTGTTTCAGCTAGCATATTGTTCTCGCATGTCTGCTACATAGAGGAAATGAATTAATTTTAAGCGGCTATTTGACACAATTTCATTATGTAACTTTGCGCCTGCGCCGCCATGTTGCGACAGTGGTGCTGAATAGCGAACTTCAACGTAGTTTTAGCTTATAAGACAGCAGCATGTTTCAGGTAATAGTGTACAGTGATTAATTGAGTTTTGAACGTTGTTGCGGTGTGGCAACATGTTTGCTAAAATATTGCGCAACATGTGGTCGTTGCGTAGCAGCGTTTTCTTTTACTTCTTTGAATTTCAATAGCTAATGTGTGTGGCATTGCTAAGTGATTAAGAAAAATGATGTGATTGCGAATAGTTGGCGAATGGCTGAAGTCGCCGTCGAAAAATATTTAAAAATTAATAACGCAAAAAATAAAAATAATATAACAGGAATTAAAAAAAAGAAATTAATAATTAAATTTAACAAAAATAAATAAAATATAACGAAATAAAATAGAAAAATTGAGTGCGCCTGAGTCACGCTACAGAATTAACTGATTAATTTTCTAATAGTTCCCTAATCCTGATACAGTGGTCGAAATAATTATAGCCGCGCCACATTTTTACAAGTTTTAACACATTATTTTTGTTGTTGTTTAATTTTGGTAATTTTTTTATAAAACTATAGTTCATTCTTCAACAAACCCCGTACAAATTCAAGTTTCAAACTTTGTGCAATATTCTAAAAAAAAATCAAAAAACTTTCGTAAACATTTCTAGCTTTTCTTGCAAATTTTTCTCATAGCGTTCGATAGTTTGATATGTTTGAATATTCAAATTAATCAAAAATGTACTGAAAGATAACTATGCTAATTAAGTCAACGAAAGAATTAATACACGAACTTTTCTTGTAAAGAAAATGAAAAATTGTTCCATAAATGGACATTTCACCCTAATTATAAACGATCTGTAGGTTGAAATGATCCAGATTTTCTCTGGCAGAGGATTAACAATCGTGGTTCTCACTGAAACTATTTTTCATTCCTATACACATTCCCGTTTTTACGCTAGCTAAACATTCCCCAGACTTTTGTTATTTTTTTATCCTCCTTGAAAAGTTTCTCGATACTTTCCTTCTCGTTTTGTTCCCATTGAAAACGTTCCCGAAAGTTTCGTTCTCACTTTGTTTTTATTGAGAACTTTCCTGAACCTATTCTTCTCATTTTGTTCTCATTCAAACTGCTCCCAATACATTCTTCCCGTTTGATTCTTTTTTGGGGAAGATTCACGGTCCCTGATAAAAAGGAATTCATCTACCAACGCCATTGCAGGATTTTCAGTATTGGTTGGCTTTGAATTAAGCTACATACCTACTCATTTAAGTTAATTGTAATTTGTAACAAACTGTAATAACGAATTGTACACAGTTCTTTTTCAACTTCTAATTGGGGGAATATTGCAATTGCCTCCATCCGGTCACTTAAACAATTACATACAGTTACATCATTAACGCACATGCTTGTGCCGCCTAAATATTGACACGCATTTAATTGGTAAATATTTGCGAGAAATGCAAATGAAATATATGCGCGTTACAAATTTTAATTTCAATGAATCGACGATGTCTGTTGAAGTGAAGTTATGTGAGGCGAATAAATTGAGTGAGTGTCAAGAGTGTTGGCGCTTAAAGGGAGAAAATACGTTGATTTACGATGGCGAATGGCAAATAAGTATTTTAAAATACATACATTTTGTGTAAACTTTTAACTTAATTAAGTAAATATGTTTCCATAGGCATTCTTTGTGTATACTGCATTAAATAAAGTAATTTCAGACATTCGTTAGCTTAATTAAGTTACTATGTATTATACTCGTAGGTATGTGGTAGTAATCAAGAAGTACTGCATGGCGTATTAGCAACATTGGCTTAGTAGGAAAACAAGTGTTTTACAATTTAATAAAAAAAAAATTCCTCATGTAAATATAATCAGACTTTAATGTTGAACTCGTAATTTTCATAAATTTTCTAGCAGTTGTATTAAAGTATGTCTTGGATGTTTTCATGAAGTGTCTCAAAGAGGCAATTCTTCAGTGAGTTTTTTGAATGGTAACAGGCATCTTTTGAATGATGTGCCATCTGGTACTTGGGATCATGCTTCTTTAATAGTCTGGCGAAGATAGCGTAGGCTAAACTCTTGGATCTTCTCAATTTCATTTGAGATAGCAAGCAATTGGTTCAGTAGGTTATTGCCAGAAGAAATCGCATTTTTCTCCCTGAAAAGGTACTCCGGTTAGGGGAACGTGCATTCACCACAGACTACTATTTCTTCGAATGAAAATATGAAACACTCCATATACATATTATGATCAGACACAATTTTAATTGAGACAAACCGAAGTTGCCGGGTGCAGAGTTTTAGACGTTAGTGTACTTTTTATGCCACAGGATAGTACGAGACCATTGATTTTGCTGAAAAGATGCCACAATTTTGAGTTGCCTGAGACTGATTGCAGGCTTAATACAATACTGAGTTCAGGCGTTTACATTGTGCAATAGCAGCCACGAGAGGCTTAGGAAGCGGAGTCTATATCGAAGGCAACGAGGACGGTCTTCACTTACATTTTAAAGTTTATGCCACAAAACTCATGTAAAAAACGCAGGAAATACATAAGTACATGAAATTAACAAAGGCAGCCACCCGAGCGTATGAGCAACATTGATTTAGTAGTGGAAGAAGAAACCTTAACGTCTAAATTGATTAAAGTAAACACACAAGACTATTGATTGCAACATGCCACAACATATAGAAATAAATCGAAAAAAATCAACACCTTTTAGTGCGAAGTAAGGGAAATGGTAAGAAAATCAAATAAGCCATAGAGGATACATATGCAGTTAATAATAAAAAAAAGGATAAATGAAAGCAAGGATTAAACACACGCAGCAGAAGTCAATAAAGTAGCAGTGAACTTTGACAAATACCAAGTCTCTGGCGCCGAATAGAATATGCAACATGTACTATATAAACATAACAACATGACAAACACAAACAACTCATCAACGCTTTCTCAAGTCTGATGAGGAAAAAGCGCACCAAAAAAAAAGTGCAACAAGTCGAAGAAAATAGAAATAAATTTCAGATGTCCAGTAATCAACTCAGACTGTTAAGTAAGCA
>NW_016180962.1:0-6495 GCF_001687245.7 Rhagoletis zephyria | reverse complement strand
GACCAGGTGGAGAAGGACTTGGCTTCACTTGGCATTTTCAATTGGCGTCAGTTAGCACAGAAGAGATATGACTGGCGTGCTGTTTTGGACTCGGCCAAAATCGCTTAGGCGGTTACAGCGCCAAATAAGAATAAGAAGAAGAATCTCGACGTGTTAAAATAATTATATTTCGGTAAAATAGAATTGGAAGAGCGTACACTTCTAGGGAACTTGAGTTTTTCATACAGGTATCCCGGTTTCTTAAACATAATCAGATTGAACATAAAAATGCATTCTCGAGCTTTTAGGAAATTTCTTTATGTGATGAATTTCATGATGAAAGTTATATGAATTTGTTAACTGCATTGGAAACTGACGGAATATATTTTGTTTATATGAATCATTGGTCAAGTTCCTTTTTACAAGCTTTTATTTAACTTGCTCCGTATGTATGTTTGTCTTGTAATACAAAAGATGAGTTAATCCAATAGATGGCGCAGGAATCGAGATATTTGAAAAACCCAGGGACCGTAACGGCTATAACTTTTAATATAAAAATCACTTTAATAGTTATTAACTCAGTTTTATTTTTTTCTCAAAACATAATCGTTATTTTTCAAGTTTTTTTTTCTCAGAACATAATGTTTATTTTTTGCTCGGAAAATATGGTTGTTTTTGAGTTTTATTTTTTGCTCGGAAAATAATGGTTAATTTTTGAGTTTTATTTTTTCTCGGAAAATAATCTTTACTTTTTAAGTTTTATTTTTTGCTCGGAAAATAATGGTTAGGTTAGGTTAGGTAAGGTGGCAACNTTTATTTTTTGCTCGGAAAATAATGGTTAGGTTAGGTTAGGTAAGGTGGCAACCCAGTGTAACCGGAGCTCACTTAGACAATGTAAGATTGTCCTTTGTGATACCACAATTTGGAACGGCCCCCTAAGCTTTATCGCTAAAACGCTCCGAGCCAATTATGTATTTACTAATACGGCTGATCTCAATTCCCCAGAGCTCGTCGGGGCTATTTAGAAAGTGGGGGCCAAAGTACTTCAACCTTAGCCTCGCAAACGCTGGGCACCTAAGAGGGTAGTGTTGAGGTGATTCTACCTCGTCCTCTTCCAGGCAACTGCGACATAAGGGGTCCGGTAGAATGTTTAGCCTTACTGCGTAAATACCGATAGGACAGTGACCCGTTAAAACCCCCACCAGAAGTGAGAGATGTGGCTTTGTAAGTGTGAGTGTCCTCGACCGACCCCGGTCCACCCTCGGCCAAAGGAACCTTGCGATCGCGCATGTCGTGGTATTCGCCCAGCGTTCGCTGAGCTGGCATAAGGCCCATCTATCCAAGAGTGTACCGCAATGATCAATGGCACCCCCAGCCGCTCTTTATCCGGTGATAACGTTTCACGGGTTCCTTCCCTGGCCAGCCACTCAGTTCCACCCAATGTCGCTGTAACCCGGAGCCCAAATAAGCCTAATGCAGAAGTATTCCGACGCGGCCGAAAGAGAGAGCAGATATTCCTTAACCAATTTAGATCGCACCTCTAACGAACTCAAGGCCCTGATAGCCGCTTGGCTATCAGAATATATACTCACTTCCCTGACTGTTATAATGCTCTTTAGCAGTGAATCTACCGCCTCTTTGATAGTAGCTACTTCCGCCTGGAATACACTGCAGAATTCCGGTAGCCCGAACTTAGTGCTGATGGAAAGCTCTCGGCAGAATGTATATTGTTCCAAAACGCAGCCGAAAAGTTATCGAAACGCATCGCTGGAGCAATCAGCGCATCAGAAGCAAAGTTGATGCTTCGTTTGTTATTGGTTAGCATTGGTGTTTTAGAAATGGAAAATTCAGAAAAATTGTTCATTGCTATATTGAATATTTAAAATATGCAATGTATATGGTTGCATTGTGTCGCAACTCTGCATATACAAACAGTTTGAATACCGCAGTATAACAGTTTCCAAACATTGTATTGATACGTTTTGGAAGTCAGCCATATTTTGTAAGCGTTAATGTATTATTTTTACACGCAGAGATTGAGGTGTTGACTTAAAACACCGAGACCTCGTGTTCAAATCCCGCCACATGCAATCCTAACGATAGTAAAAAAATTTCTCTTCTTTAAAGCCCAATTTATATCGGGAAGAGCTGATAATCAGATAAGTCTTGAAAGCAATTTTTTCGCATTCTCTTTTGTGTTTTCTATTTGCTCCCAGACGCGTCAACTTTTATTGAATTCAAGTTCGTGGTTCTTTAAATGGGAAGTATCTGCACTCTTCCCCTTTCTTCTCACCTCCTTTGCCTTGGAACGAGCAGACTTGAAAGCCAGACCTGACGTGACTGAAAGCTGACTAATTTGAGTTTATGACATTCGATACGATACTAGGATTCTGGTACTCGATTCCAAAAAATATCGTTTTAAAACTATCGAGTAAAAAATATCGGTATCGAATGCCAAAAGTATCGATATGGTATCGTATCGTATCGAAACTCGTGTCCCTAGTTGGTGTTCCTCAGGTTTCTGAAGAGCTTGCTAGGAGGACGCGTTTTGTCCCAAGGAGAATTGAACATACCTATGATCCGAAAAGGAGTGTTCGCTCAGAACCCTCCAATCCGAGATCAAAGGTGCTGTCTCAGATGAAGCCAGTGTGAGGTCAAGAACTTCCTCCCTGGCAGCAGTTATGAACGTAGGGGATTCCCCCAGTTACAGATATGTAAGAAGGCGGATATTGGCCAGAGTTCTCCAGCCTCTCGTTCACGCCTGATTGTCACCATATCGTCATTACTGAAATTATGCAATATACAAGCTTTTAGTTCACCTCTGATAAGCATGCAGGCTCTCGTTATACCTACATTTTTCGCCGCTATCAGCTTGTAGTTCCTTTTTCTGATTACAGAGATACCGTTACTGCTTAGTCATTAATCTGCAGAATCTTCATTCTCCAGAATATCCTCCATGAGCGCCAGTTCCGTGCCCTCACCTCGAACATTGACCCCAACGAACAGCCTATCGAGACTGAAGACGGACTCCCCGGCAGAGGATCCGCCCGATACTCTCAGCATCCGATGGAGCCGAGTCTCTCAACTCCATGCTGGCGGAGTCAGTGGCCTCCCTTCCTCCCTCCGATGTTGCTGGAGGCATCCGATTTGGCTTCAGTCGGTAGGATCCATAGAACCACTGTTTCGAAGCCATAGTATATGACCCCCTTGGTATTGCTAAGAGCACCGGGGGACTCTCCATTAAGCAGTATCAGCGCTTGCCGATAAGATTCCTCGGTCCTCTCCAGCCATATAACCCTCCAGTTATGCGTCGGGAAAGATGCGTTGCAGTACCGAAGTATTCCTTTGGTCTCGTCTGGAGAGGTAAGCTCAGTAGAGAGCCATACCCGAGCCCGTGGACGCATCGGAAGATCCACTTTGTCCACGGCCACTAGCTTGGCACCCTTCCAAACCTCCCCAACCAGGGAGACTGCCTCCTTGTATAACGCTGCTGACCGCTCGTCTGCACACCTCGTGAACTTATGCAGCCCATGATGTCAACCGGCACTCTCACACCTAGGCGGTGGCTCTGGATTCCCCCTGACCACCCTCATAAATACCGCCGACATGGCGGCCGCCACACTCCGTGAGTGATTGCGCCGTCCTCCCTGCTGCGGTCCATGCCCCCTAATTCCACAGAGCCAGCAAGATTTGCGATTTCGCTAAACGTAGGAGCCGGCCCCCTGCGAAGTTTTTAACGGTAGAGGTTTCCCGCTCTCGTGATCTTTGCAGCATCATTGTCGACATCGGCTACCATCCCCTGTGCGGACGTCGCAGCCTCCGCATCGCCGACCACCTTTTTAGCCCACTCCAGCGTTCGGGCAAGCTGATCAGTAATTTGACCACCACACTGTTCGCCCTAGCGTTCTAAAATTTTGGCGGCCATGCGACGGTCCGAGAGAGTCTTTCTCGCCGCGGTGGCGCGCCGTTTAGGCCTCCCCTGAGGTGCCCCATCCGAGGTCCTCGAAACTCCGAAGACACGCGGCGAGAAACCCTTGCTGGTCCTGGCGTTTCCACCATGCACCGCACCCCCAGATACTCCTTGCGATTTCGCACAGGCGCTACCCGCTACCGGCAGAATTCCGACGCCTTTATTCATCGTACCAGAAGGAGTTGGCTAGGACGCCCTGAGGCACCGGCCGTGCAGGCCCTACTTAAGCGCTTAATGCAGGGCGGTTTCGCCTATGCAGGACCAGAAATCCCACCCGGGACAGAGACAGCTTTGGGTATCGACTTCGACGACCCTCCGCTGCTCAAAGCTTTGTCGCTAGCCAGCTCCGGTTTCCCATTGGCGCACAGTGTTCGACTATATGAAGGCAGGTGGAAATAATAGTAAACTTGCACCGATTTCACTGAAACTTTACATGTGCTCCCGTTTTTCTTAGATATAGGGAGTTATGAATTTTGGTAAAGATGGAACAATTGCCACGCCTTCTACTCTTGTGGGCGGAAAAGTTAAATTACATCCGATTTCGATGAAATTTAATTTGTGCTTCCTCTTTTATTAGAAAAACCTAAATATAAAATATATACTATAACGGCCAAAACTCACATAAAATGTGGGCCTGGTCATTAAATGTGATGGAATTTTGGTTAATTTTTATTTCCTGCTTTCCACTCTCATACCATGTTCTGACCGACATCGAAAACATGTTTTCGTTGCTTAAACTAGTTTTCGACCTAAAACATGTGTTTTCGTCCATGTAAAATCTTTCAAACGAAAACCAGTTTTCGCTGAAAACTATTTGAAAACTCACGTTCCACTCGTTCCAATCGGTGTCTTCACTAGTTTTTTTCGATTATTTATCGAAGTGGAAGTCATATTTTATCATCTTTAATGCGCTATTTCGTATTTATTGTTAATTGGCTGGCCAAAGTAAAATAAGATTGAAAGTAAGAGGTTGCTAATGAAAAGAAAATGTGGGAAAAGCATTTTGGTTTTGTTTTTGTGTAGCAAAACTGCAATGAGAGAACAGCCTTCAGCCCACAATTCCAAAACTCGTTTTCAAAGTGTTTTCGTTGTCGGTCAGAACATGGTTTCAGAAAACAAAGGTTATACTATATAATGACTTAGGTGTAAATACTCGGTTTTTTCCCAATGTTTGGTCAGATTTTTTCATTGTTCGAAAAATTCTTTTCGCGAAATTATGCAAAAAGAAGCTGAAAATTAAAAACTAAGAAAATTTAAAAATTACATATATTTGCAAAGTCGCTCGAAAAGATCAAATCATATATTCGAAAACTACATAAAATTATTTAAAACATTCCTCTAATTTCAAGACCTGACGAACCGTACTCACACTTTTTTTTCCAAAAATCTTTAGCATCTACATTTCAAAGCAAATTTTTTGGTAAGAGGATAGGAAAGTACCAAATAAATGANTATTGTATAAAGAATTTTATGTAAGTTTAATCTGGCAATGATTGTATGTAAGTTTAGTCTGGCAATGCTTTCATATCTTTGACAGTTCGATATTGTAACGTATGTTTGTCCTTGTCTTGCATATTGCCAAAATTGCCAAAGCGTTGTAAGAAAATGCTATAAAAGCCGACACTTTGCTTAAGATCGTTCATTTGTGTTCTGGCGATCAGGAGTAAGCAGACTTGCAGTGTGGAGTGCGCAAGGAACGTGGCGAGCGATAGTACGCCGTTCTAAGTGTTCACCACATAAGCATATATTTAAGCAAGATGGTTGCCATGTTAGATGAACAGCGATGGCTGGTCTCTACATTGCAATTGGCGTTTGCTCTGCTGCTACTGACCGCTAGCACTACTTCCTTTGTAGAAAATCAGTGAAATTGTGAACCCACGTTAAACTACCTTAAAATAAATTACCCTTAAACACAACAAAACTTGTTTTGTTACAAGTGGCGCCCAACATAGTGGCCAATTTTACCGATTATTTTCTGAGGCGAAGTCCAAGACTGCAAAGCAACTTGACTTTAGCGCTTACCAACGAACAATTCGAGCGTTTGATGGGCGCAGTACATACTAGCAACAACCGTGTGGGAACTTTTTCCACGTGCACTGCCCGCTATAACGGCGAGCGTAATCCAACAAAAGTTGAGGAGTTTATTGCCGCAATTTCCACATTCAAAATGCTGGAAAAAATCAATGATTGCGATGCAATCAACGGAATGCCAATGTTACTCGAAGGTGACGCTGCTGAGTGGTGGCGTGGCATAAAGGATAATGTTACTGATTTTGTTGACGTCGTATGTAAGCTGCGCGAAAGTTTTTCACCCGCAAGACCCGCATGGCGAATTTATTACGAGATTTTTGAGCTGAAGCAACAAAAGAACGAACCTACGGATACCTTTATTCGGAGGAAGCGAGCGCTATTTTCACAGCTGAAGAATGTTCCTGCCGAAGCAGAGCAACCAGATATGCTGTTCGGAATGTTGCACGCACAGATCCGGGAAAGAGTGAGCCGACAAAAGGTTTCCAGCTACGAAGAATTGCTCAATGAAGCTCGGG
>NW_016180959.1:0-6497 GCF_001687245.7 Rhagoletis zephyria | reverse complement strand
CAAATTTATACCGCAAGTTTCAACTGTCCCGCTCTGCATTCCTTTTGAACTAGTTCAGAGATAGTTCTGAGATATGTAGTTCGGAACTAGCGCTTTGCCAGACTGTCTCTAAATTTTACTGCAGGGCTCTTATGCATTCATAAGGTATAGGCCAAATGCTCACTACTCGTACAATACGAAATTAGCCCAGCGAGAAGACCTTCGACTCACCTATCGTTAGTTGCGAGTTCAAATCGGGGTGGAGGCAGTTGTGAGTTTTCAAATTTAATGAATTCAAATTATTGCATGCAGCTTACAATATATTTTTTTTTTAATAAAATATGTAACAAAAATGGAATCTGTACAAGATAAGGAAAATCGAAAAAAAATATCCAAAAATCGAATCTCAAATACGTTTTCTTATAAAAGAAAAACTGTCCAAAACGGGACCTTTTAACCGGTCGCAACCGGTTGGTTGCAAAGTAATGCACTGGGCGACAATTGCCACCGCCAATGACATCGCCGTGTAAAACTGGACAGTTGAAAGCATTGTTTGGGTATTGAGCTAGAACTAGTAATGTCGGCTAAGGGTCTAGTTCTACGCTAGTTCAGAGCTAGTCAGATTTTCATCAGGGAGTGTTCAAACATACCCTGCAGAAAATCAAATCTGACTAGCCTAGAACTAGACCTTTTGCCGACAGTACCAGTTCTAGCTCAATACCCAAGCAATGCTTTCAACTGTCCAGTTTTACACGGCATCTTTTAAATTCAATCTACAACAGAAACAGCATAAATAAAAGTTTAAAATCAAAAAGTAATCAAACTTTTTTAGTGTAATAAAGTACAAGTCTCAAAGAGCTAAAGAATACCGTTTATTTTTTAGAATTTCTTTCGTGGAGGTTGTTGCGAAAATTGTTTGTTCAGTGAAAGCCAATCAAAGCAGGCATCTGCGCCGAATAATGCTTTGACGGCGTTAGGAAAACCTTACAAACATATCGAGCAAAAAGTGTGTACTAATAAAATCTTTATTCGAGAAACTTTTATGGGCAGCCAGAAAAATATATGTTTTAATTTCAATATCAAAGTTTTAAACCAAACAAAAATCCCCATAATATCCCCACATCCCCAAAACAAAAAAATCTATCCCCAAATGGTTTCATAAATCCCCAAAATGGGGCGAAATCCCCACATCAGGCAACTCTGGAAGGATCTATAACTTTTTCTGGTATTTTACTGAAAAGCTCATTGCACCTATTATAGTAAAGAAAAGTAAAGGGCGTGCCTCGGGCTATTACCGTTTCGATTCTAGAAATGATTTTCAACTGTACCTAAATTTTTATTTTAAATGCCAGTTAGGCTCCTCTGACTCACAATGCCTCATATGTGCAGCGACTCTATTTATGGCATCCGAATATAAGGAAAAAAGTCCTAAACCCCCGTTTTTGGGGATTTCATAGCCTTTTTGCACATAACTGTAACATTTCTGAATCAATCTTCAATTTTTATATCTTGAAAAATAGGTGCTCATAACGATATATAACTTACAGTGGTTGGACTATTAATTTTTTATTTTAAGTTTGCGGTAATAGTCCCGCGATTTTCTATTATTATACGGTAAGTTGGTGCCGTTATGAGCGCCCTTGCGTATATCTTCTTATAAGCAACATATAAAAACTGTAGGTCGGTTAAGAGCTGCTAAACTTACCGGCAAAAATACTATGAGACCCCTGAAAAACGGGTTTGAGAATTTTAGG
Organism: Rhagoletis zephyria; assembly: GCF_001687245.7. Taxonomy (NCBI): domain Eukaryota; kingdom Metazoa; phylum Arthropoda; class Insecta; order Diptera; family Tephritidae; genus Rhagoletis; species Rhagoletis zephyria. Next base: position 4,764 of record NW_016180959.1, on the reverse strand, counting down.
GTGTATTTGGGCACACAGTTTTTATTACTCAACTAGGCCCACACACAATACGTGCTATGTGACATTCCAAGTTATGCGATTTTTTTTTTTAATTTTGCTACGCAGTATCACGAAGGACTAATTCATACGCAGTTTTTATACACAAATTTATAACTTCAGAAACTATCTAGAGCATATCTATGGACATACAAGGACGGTTGGTCACCGCATCAAGTATGTATACAATTTTACGTTTATCCAACAATGATTGCCTTGCTTATAAATAATTTTTCTCCTCAAGTGTTAGTAAGAGTAATCAGAAGCCTTGGACGTATGGAGTGATTTATTATTGCAAATTGTTATTGTTGTACGTATATAGTTTATTTTAGTTTTTAAGCCTAGGGAGCAACAATTATTATAGATAATTTAATTATGTATGTATAAGAGATTAATATATGTAAGTAAATGTTTAATAAATCGATAAATACTGGCTTTTTACAAGTTTTCCTTTAAGTTGCTCTGCGCTTCAACTGCAGAACTAAGTTCGTTAACAGACCTTTTTGTTTTATTACATTTCTATTGAGGGTTCTTAGACTACAGCAAACATTTTTATTTGCGAATGGTAACAATTTGCGATTATTGCTTTTCAGAAGCCTTTTCGAGTTTGTCGAAGTTTCCTTCGTATTTTATTGTTAATCTACGATCAACCCGCCAATGTTAAATAGCAACTTCCATAAAAGCCGNTTATAAATAATTTTTCTCCTCAAGTGTTAGTAAGAGTAATCAGAAGCCTTGGACGTGTATGGAGTGATTTATTGTTGCAAATTGTTATTGTTGTACGTATATAGTTTATTTTAGTTTTTAAGCCTAGGGAGCAACAATTATTATAGATAATTTAATTATGTATGTATAAGAGATTAATATATGTAAGTAAATGTTTAATAAATCGATAAATACTGGCTTTTTACAAGTTTTCCTTTAAGTTGCTCTGCGCTTCAACTGCAGAACTAAGTTCGTTAACAGACCTTTTTGTTTTATTGCATTTCTATTGAGGGTTCTTAGACTACAGCAAACATTTTTATTTGCGAATGGTAACAATTTGCGATTATTGCTTTTCAGAAGTCCTTTCGAATTTGTCGAAGTTTCCTTCGTATTAAAAGCAACTTCCTTAAAGCCGACTTTATATTTAAAGATTGCATTAAAATTTATGATTGTGTATAAAGTAAAGCATTTTATTATCAGTTTTAACTTAGTTTATAACCAAGAAACAAACATACATACGTCAAAAACCGATAGTATAAATGCTTAACTTTAGACATAACTTCATTTTAAAACCAACTTTTAAATATAAAGTGAGCTTTAAAGCTATAGGTTACCTCAGAAAACGGCCCTTAGGTGTCTAATTGTAAGCTAATCTAGGTAATTTATCGTTAGGCACTAGCAAAACGCCATTCTAATAGCTATGAGCTATAATTGTATTTACATATCGTCACCTGAAATGCAAAAAAGACGTAAAAAACATCGTCGCTGAAATGCAAAAAAACATAACTAATAAAAAATTANATATCGTCACCTGAAATGCAAAAAGACGTAACAAACATCGTCGCTGAAATGCAAAAAAACATAACTAATAAAAAATTAAAAATTTACTCGTTGATTCATATGATGGATTTCATCGAATTACAACTACACACATCATTTTATGAAAAAGGTAAAAAAAAAAATCACTCACGACCTTTTCCATTTCAGTTGCGATGTTGTTACGTCTTTTTGCATTTTAGGTGACGATATATATGTACTTATGCATACAAATGTACTGCGTTCGTCTATACAACATTCCATCCGATCGTTTTTTATTGGCGCAAATACTCTTTATCTTTGAATCAGTGTTTTCTGTTTTTAAATACTTATTTACATACGACTACAATTGTTGTTCTGCAATAGACATACATACATACATACTTACATATATACACAGCAAAAATTTTGCACATGTCCATCGCTCGTCTATTTTTGGCTTGATTTTTTTCNAGACGTAACAAACATCGTCGCTGAAATGCAAAAAAACATAACTAATAAAAAATTCAAAATTTACTCGTTGATTCATATGATGGATTTCATCGAATTACAACTACACACATCATTTTATGAAAAAAGTAAAAAAAAAATCACTCACGACCTTTTCCATTTCAGTTGCGATGTTGTTACGTCTTTTTGCATTTTAGCTGACGATATATATGTACTTATGCATACAAATGTACTACGTTCGTCTATACAACATTCCATCCGATCGTTTTTTATTGGCGCAAATACTTTTTATCTTTGAATCAGTGTTTTCTGTTTTTAAATACTTATTTACATACGACTACAATTGTTGTTCTGCAATAGACATACATACATACTTACATATATACACAGCAAAAATTTTGCACATGTCCATCGCTCGTCTATTTTTGGCTTGATTTTTTTCTTTCTCATCTGGTATGATTAAAAAAGCATTTAATTTTTGTGTAATTGCTTATTCTTTATTTTGGTCTGTCGATCTACCCACGCAAATAACGAGCCCTAACCGCCAAAATAACGTAAGCCACATTTTTTTCAAAATTTTATTTTTGATGCAGAAATGCATCTAGACGCTCTAGGAATATTTCTGCATCAAAAAGAAAATTTTGAAAAAAATGTCGCTTACGTTATTTTTGCGGTTAAGGCTCGATAAGTTGCAGCTAATCGTGGGAATTATTTAAATCAGTTAGTCTTTTGACGTACAAATATTAATGGAGCATTGTTTTGCGCATACTTATGTCATACCGTGTGTGTATGTATGTATGAACAAATATGTGTGTGGAAGTATCTTAAATTATATACATAATTGGTTTTCATCCTAATACAGAGCGAATTGAAGAAAAACTTTTACATTTCGACCAAGTATGTAGAAGATCCTTAATATCTTTCTTTTTTACTTACAGATCAGGTTACAGTCCTCCTTCTTTTTCGTCTTCTTTTTCGTTGTAATGACCTAGGCGGTTTCTGCATAGTCCAATAAAGTAATCTAGTCGTTTCGTTAGTGATCCACTTATGTTTANAAAAGCATTTAATTTTTGTGTAATTGCTTATTCTTTATTTTGGTCTGTCGATCTACCCACGCAAATAAGTTGCAGCTAATCGTGGGAATTATTTAAATCAGTTAGTCTTTTGACGTACAAATATTAAGGGAGCATTGTTTTGCGCATACTTATGTCATACCGTGTGTGTATGTATGTATGAACAAATATGTGTGTGTAAGTATCTTAAATTATATACATAATAGGTTTTCATCCTAATACAGAGCGAATTGAAGAAAAAGTTTTACATTTCGACCAAGTATGTAGAAGATCCTTAATATCTTTCTTTTTTACTTAGAGATCAGGTTACAGGTCTTCAGTGATCCTTTTTCTTCTTTTTCTTTTTCGTTGTAATGACCTAGGCGGCTTTGGCATAGTCCAATAAAGTAATCTAGTCGTTTCGTTAGTGATCCACTTATGTTTAAGTGTTTAAAAAATCTCACAAGATCGCATAGCGAAATATCATTGTGATAACGTTGAACTCATGAAGCTACATATCAGCCTGTGGAGAACTTCAGAGTTACGAATATACACATTACCTGAATTTCATCACTCAACTTGCGCACAAGCGCTTAATTACCTTACAATCTGGCTTGTACATAACCTAACATTATACCTGTTTAGTTTTAAGATCTTTTTTAACTTTATTCTAATAATTATTAACGATGTGAATTTGTTGCCTTGTCTGTACTTTAAGCGTAGATATTAGGGTGCTCAATTATTCAAACCCGGGTTGCCCATTTCAAATTAAGAAAACATCAAATAAACCGGTTTAATTTTGCATATTTTGTCTACAATAACACTTACCGTTAGACAGAAATTATGACGTAAATAAGAATATGACTGCTATCAATAGGTAGTATATAAATCTAATTCCAAATAATTTCGAAGTATTTTAAATAACAAATAAGCAAAGAATAATAATTATTGAAAAAATTCACAATCAATGGAGTTCGCCGATCTTTAAAAGACTAGGTCGGTAAAACGACAGTCATTTGTCGGGAAAAACTCGAGCATGTAGAACCGACTGTTTTGGGGAATAAGAATACACCATCCACTGAACCTTATCGGCTATACAAAGTATAGTACATGCGTTATAAAAAAGGTCATTCAACGAGAATCAAACAACGCCTTCATCAACTCTCACCCCTTGAATTGNGATATTAGGGTGCTCAATTATTCAAACCCGGGTTGCCCATTTCAAATTAAGAAAACATCGAATAAACCGGTTTAATTTTGCATATTTTGTCTACAATAACACTTACCGTTAGACAGAAATTATGACGTAAATAAGAATATGACTGCTATCAATAGGTAGTATATAAATCTAATTCCAAATAATTTCGAAGTATTTTAAATAACAAATAAGCAAAGAATAATAATTATTGAAAAAATTCACAATCAATGGAGTTCGCCGATCTTTAAAAGACTAGGTCGGTAAAACGACAGTCATTTGTCGGGAAAAACTCAAGCATGTAGAACCGACTGTTTTGGGGAATAAGAATACACCATCCACTGAACCTTATCGGCTATACAAAGTATAGAACATGCATTATAAAAAAGGTCATTCAACGAGAATAAAACAACGCCTTTATTAACTCTCACCCCTTGAATTGCACCATCGAAGACCAACGCCACCTAACGCTACTTTGATACTTTGACACAAAACCATTCTGGTTAAACT
>NW_016180957.1:0-6497 GCF_001687245.7 Rhagoletis zephyria | reverse complement strand
ATCGCTGGTCACAACAACTACAACGACAGCAGCTGCTACGGCAGCAAGTGGTAGCAGTCATAACAACAATCAGCAAACAGCACACCAACAACAATCAAATGAAAAGCTGCAGCCATTAAAATTTCAACAGCATCATTTTGCAAGTAATAATGGTAAATAGTTAGATTGCTGTTGACCAGCTAGAAATTTAGTAAGAAATCTTTTACAACCGTAAATTGTTACCCCAGCGGGCATTACACATGCATATGTATTGTCTGGATGACAGGTAACGACCAACGCCTTCGGAAATTTAGTTGGCAATGTTAAGAAGATGTGATTTTTCGAAACGTTTTGTGCTAACTGCGCTAAATTCATTACAATTTATGGATATGTTTGTGTGTGCTATTTAGTATTAGTTAAGAGCGAATATTATTATGTTAAAAGTTTGCGTAATACAATTTCTGTGAAATATGACAAAGTTCTTTGCAAAGATATTATTTGTATTAATTAAGTTTTATGTATTTTGATTTTTAACCTTTAAATTTTTGCTTTTATTTTTTCATTAAGTATGCCTTTATATCTAACTATGTACAATTGCATACAAACTAATATAACACATTTTTTATACAACTACTAACCAGTATTAGTTAAGAATCTTTTGATTTTCGATTGGAAAATGCTTTAAAAAATACACGAACAAAACAATGACATTCCAAAGATATTTATATGTAGTATATCAATGTTTGCAAAATTTAATAAAAAGAATGTTAATATAACGCAATGTAAAAGGTTATATGTATCTAGTAAAATTAAATCGGTATAAATTTTGCAAATACAACAAGTAGTAATCCACAAATTATAACAAAATCTAGCAAAAGGACATTTACATAGGTATATGAAATAGTGTTATTAATAGTTATATATGTATGTATGTAAGTGACTATATAAAAAATTGCATGAATAAAATGTGATTTCAGGAAATGTATTTTACACTCAAATAAACACACAACTACAAACATTAAGGCAGTTTTTGAGATATTTATATATGTGTATGTATGAAAGCCAGTTATTGAATGTAGCCACCTTCTCAAAAGAAATCATTTAGGAAAACAGAATAAATACACATACATACATCACTAAAATGTAACAATTAAGTATGTACTTATGTAGTTGCAAGAAACAACATAAATGTTCAATAAGCTCATTTCGTTTCTTATTGTTATTTTTGCAATATGCCACAAACACACCTACATAAAACAATAAATGAGATAAATTTGTGTGTGTATCTACATATGGCTGTTTTTATTTTTATTTTTATCAAAATACATACTGTATAGTATATAGGTATCTGTACACATCTACATGTTCAAAAGCCAACAATAAATAATACGTATGTATAAATGGTGCATATATGTATGAATATGTGTAAAACATGCAACCCACAATGTCACATTCTATGTAAATAGGGAATAAAAGTATAAAATTTATGTAAACTTTTACCAAAAGATCAACTGTGTTTAATTAACAAATTATTTCGCAGCACTTTAGGGTCGAACAAAATTTACATATGTATATAACACTAATTATAAAAGTTTATTAACATGTATGTATTTGGTATTTTCGTACAAAAAAAAAAACAATTGGCATACAAATGCGGCATATCGATTTAACTGCCCTCCATACTTTGTTGTAATGCTCCTTTCTGCAGCTCGCTCTCTGTCTTGCTTTCTCATTTATCGGAATCCACGCCTGCGTCGACGAAATCGTTGAGCAGCCGCATGGCATTTCGTGGCAACAGACGTCCGATTTTGTCTATATATAAATATTCACGTGGAATACTCGCATGCTCGAGGCTGGTACGTTGTGCTTTAATGATGCTAGCTGCCGCATCTGTGGGCTTAACAAGCTTGAATAGCGCAGGGAAGCGGTAATGCGGGCGCTTGCAGAGACCTGTATCTACCATGTAAGGGTAAATGGTGGTCAGTTTGATCTGTAATTAAGAGAAAAAGAAGGAAGGGTGTTTAATATTTTTGGGTTTTAAAATACTCTGTTGATATTTCGTGCAGGGATGTGGACCGGATGAAAAATTTGATCGGCACAGTTCAGCGGTTCGAACCGTTTTTATTGTCTTTGAATGAAAAAAAACTCTCCAACCAAATTCTGAAGCAGGACATTCTTGAAGAGTTCTCTGAGATAGAGCGGTTTCGAACTGGCTGCCGAGATAGGTCGATCATCCACTCAGGTGTTGATTTGTGTTATTTAACCATTTTTCAATACTAAAGATTTTTTATTGGGAGGGGGCATTGCTTTTTCTGGTGTTTTTGACGATTTTTGGCGGACCTATAAAATATAGTTACTATAAAATAGTATAAAATACATGGACTACTTAGAGCGCTTTTAGCGACCCCTAAAAATTGTTTGATTTCGAAATACAATATAAGTATATTTTTTCGATATAGAATAATCCTTGGAGTGAGAGCACACAATTTCCAACTTTACTTTTTCCGCATACATTTTTAGACCACCCTAATGTAAATATATAATTTGTGTTTTAAAAATGGGTCGAACTGAATACTAAAAAGTGGTTCGGATCAAACATTTGTGGAAAATTTCGGCTTGGTTAAAGGTTCAGATAATAGCGGTTAATGCGTACAAAATGTGTGAGTGAAAGCCCCCAGAAGTAAGCGTTACTTCAGAGTTGATCGCTTCATAAGTAAGCTTTTTAAGCTTTCTGTACATGAATCAGCGTTGCCATTTTGCTTAAATTTAAGCGAAATTTGCTTATATTTAAGCAAAATTGATTAATTTTTTCCTGCCTGATAAAATATTAAACTTTTCTTCGTTTTGCTAAATTTCTTAATTACAATATTCAAAAAGGTTAAGCTTCCTCAAAAATTCACTTCTGGCTATGAATCAATTTTCAATAAATTTTTGAATTTTATTTTAGACTATAAAATCCTTTTTTTTGAGCCTTAGCTTGTCTTAACTTACTTGCTTATTTTTTATTTCTATAACCAATTTACCAAACATGGTAAGAAAAGCCCAAATTAATTAAATAAGTTGCTTAATTTTTCCGAGATTTGGTATTTTTTTTTAACGATTTTGGTAAATTTTATTTTTTGGTCGCGGCAACACTGTACATGATGTATGAATTTTGGAACGCACATCGTTTTGAGAACGAAGGCGTGCAGTGAAGATTTTGAAACGCAAAAACCGCTTTGTTTTTAAACCAAATTTGACAAGGGATGACGAAAATTCTTTCCAAAATATATCAACTTCTCTTCCTGTCAGAAGATCAAATCTACAGAAATTTTCAATACATTTTATATGATCAGGCATCAGAGTGAATACCCTTTCTAAGTAGCTTTACTTACATTATTTTGTGGGTTCTTGTGACGCAGTTCTTCGCTTAGCGCCTGAAAGTATGCAAATTATATTACATATTATTAAATTTATCTTTTAATAAGAAAACCCATCTGTTCGACTTACTTCCATAAGACCGCGCACCGCAAATTTTGTGCCGCAGTATGGCACCAAATTGGGCAAGCCAAAGAAACCGGCACACGATGACAAAGCGACAATGTGTCCCTCGTTGCGCGCTATCATATCGGGCAGGAATGCTTGGATGATCTGTAAGAAAAATAATTATGATTGATAAAACTTTAGCGAATTGCAATTAATATCAATTGAAAAACGGAAAGGAAATGCACGAAGCTTTATACGGATATCTTAAGAAACGGTCAAGAAAAAATTGTCATTATTTCGTGTGTGTGAATAACAGCCCTATTCCCATAACAATGACAAAATTCTTCGTATAGCTATTGTCACAATTAATGCGCCAAAAATACAATATAAACATTGTTTCGCCGTTGTCGCGTACTCAGTAGGTCATAACAATAACAATGACAATTGTCACCAGTATAGAGTTTAAAATAAATTTGCGGCATAGTATTAGGCGCAGTTGTAAAGACAACAGTCAGCCGCTGGCGTGGGAATAGGGCCGTAATAGTGTTCCTGGATTTTTGACAACTTTTTTTTCACAGCCTGCTGCTTCACTCTTTCTTAACGAAATAATGGAACGGACATATGGTAGGAACTGAGTACTGGTGGGTAAGTACTAGAACGGGGTACTTAAGGTCAATGAACTCTAATAAAAAAAAATATATATCTCCTCAAGAAAATAACATTGATATGTCATACTTTAAGATCCGAAAATAATCGCTGATGATATAACGAAAAATGTAAAAAAGCGACCCCTACGTTCGGCAATTTTTTTTTTGTAATTTTGTCGGCAAAAATAATATAGACTCAGGGGTCTAAGATGATGTTACTATTATTTTACTTAGATTCTCACCCAGAAGTGTGCTAATACATTGATCTCATACATAGTTCTAATCTCAGTCTCAGTGTGTTCCAGCAGTGGATGGCATGGCATAATACCAGCATTATTGACAATAACATTGATGAAGCCATGCTCTTTCTTATTCTTCTCGGCCAATGCATTAATCTCCTCACGTTTTGTAACATTGCAGCTATGAAAGTGGTAACCATATAATAATTATTTATGTATATTAAATATAATTTAGAAGGTTTTTTCTTCTTCTTATTTACTTACGTGTACGGCGTAGGCTTCACCACCGTAAGCCTTGATTTCCTTCACTGTCTGCTGATTGGCTTCCTCATTCACATCCCAGCAAATTAGTTTGGCGCCAAGTGCACTGTATTGCAGGGCGAGCTCCTTGCCAATGCCGTGACCGGTGCCAGTAATAAGCACTGTTTTACCTTTGACATCGATTTCTTGTGGCATAAACACTTTGACAATTGACTCTACAATCGCAATCCAGAATTTGACCACTAATACTAATATATCAGCAACTAATGTGATAATGTTGTAGATGTCAACGTTGCCATTTTTGCTGGGGCCATTGACTCTTAAAAAAAAAAAGAAGTGAATTGAAAGCAAATGAATAAGTACCTATACAAGTAAATTAGTAATTAAAATTGTGTATAATAAAAAAATATTCTTATTATTTGCATTTGCATAAATGCACAGAAAAATTTATCAGATTAGTTAATACACCGTTATTGTTTTCAAATAACAGTCAACCACTTTGCAATTTATTGTCGTTCAGTTGCGATTTAATTAGCTATTCAATAAACGTGTTTTGATGCCAATGCAGTGCGACAAAGCACAAATGCACTATATACATATGTACATACATACATACTTACAATTGTATGAGATGAATAAATATGTCTGTACAAATCTACTGTTGATAGGTTGGAAATTGAAATTGCTATCAAATCTATGAATTGCTATTTTGCACAACAAATACTACTACTGATTTGCAATCTTGCAATTGCATTACTGCAGCTATGAAATTTTACAACTGGCAAATAAAATTTAATGACGCTAAAGCATTTATTTTGTAGATAATGTTTTAAAATATGGCATTAAAATAGCCGTAAACATGTTTTTAATTTTTTTGATCTCGAAGCATTTAAAAACACATAAAATTATTAATTTGTACAAAGCAATGACTTTGCAATATATTAATGTCATCATTGCAAGAAAAATGAAATGACAATTTCATACTTAAAAGGAAAGGTAAAATTTTTTAAATTAACTTAGATAATGCTGGCAGGTTTGTTCGGAAGAAACAACTTTGAATTTTGGTGTGGTAGTGCGTGTGCCTCTATATCCATATATATGCCTTGGTTGGGATTGAAAAATGTTACTAGGGCACCATCGGAAATCATCGATGTATCGATGTTTTCTACCGATTGATTTCTCCGATATATCGAAACATCGATGTATCTATGTTACTCCTTAAAATTTGCATCACTATGTAGTTCAATCGCGGCCCTAGAGTAGCTCCTGGGCTAAGCTCCACTCCAAATTTTGGCCTAAGCAGCAGTAGCCTTATGGAATTTGGAATTGCTAACTTCTCATAGTACTGTTCATAAGAAGACACAAGACAAAAGTATTTTAAGCAGAATNTGGATCGCAGACGTGTACACTGATACACAGACCGATCACAGATGGGGTCAGGGTAGGTGAGACTGACTTTGGACCTGACATCAAACTTTATACATACTGCAATAGGTATTTGTTTCACCACCTTACAGGCCGAGGTACTAGCAATTTCAATTTGTGCCACATGAAACCTTAAAAAGGGTTTAAAGGCGCATTTCTTGCTATCTTTTCAGAAGCCAAGCGGCCATAAGGTCCCTATGCAATAGGACTTTCACTAGGCTCGTCAAGTAATGCTTTGAGGCACTCCAACTTTTGGCAGCAAGGAATACGGTAATACTATGCAGGGCACCAGGACACAGTGGGATGAAAGGTTACGAGGTCGCCGACAGATCGCTAGGTAAGGCTTATCATTTGTACTTGTTGGTCCTCCTAAACGAAGCGTGGATAAAATCAGAACGAAATAAGTTCTGGGGAGAGGTAGGGCTAGACTGCTCGGTTATACTTTTGCTAGGAAATATATATATATAGCTTTTGAACAGAG
>NW_016180956.1:0-6498 GCF_001687245.7 Rhagoletis zephyria | reverse complement strand
GGAATAGTTGCAGATATTCTTAGATTTGTTGACCAGTAAAACAAGCCAGTAACAGCCCACAACTAAATAAATAGTTAAAGTATAATAGATAAGCTTGCTCAAGTTAGTCTCCAAAGCAAACTGAATACCGTATGTCGGAATTTCATTTCAAAATATATTGACTGCCAATTTTTTATAATGTAATGGCACAACTTGGTAAAAACGTCGATAACAATGTTTAACCAGAGATTAGCGCTAACTAGGCATTGAGTAACTGGCCCTAAGTATATAGCTAGTATATATACGGTGACCATAAATATATTTTGAAAATGCAAGACAATTTTTCAAAAAATTAACCTGAATATAATTGCGTAGCATAAAAATAACAAAAATATACTACATATATACATTCTTCGTCATTTGAATAGCGCACCCTTCTTTTGATTTTCTACCATACAAAGTATGCTTGACAAAATTTTTATATGGAAGAAAATGCGCAGGGGATGTAGACGTAGAATATGCTATATTTTTATGAAAAGTTAATGAATATTAAACAAACAAAAGGAAAACTGTACCTACTAATTATTATAACGAAGAGTGTATTTTTCTTAATTATTAATCCAATTTTAAACTTTAAACATAAATCACATTTCATCATCATTCAATCATTGGTATTAATCTTTTAGTAATGAATATTTACAAAATTATAATAAGGCATATTACATATTACTTTACACGAATTATGAACTACTGTAAAGTAAATTTTTTAGGCAATTTTTGGGTCGTTGTCCACGAAAAATTACCCATGGTTTCAAAGAAGTGTTTTCGAGATTTGTTCGAAAAACGTATTTTTAGTACTTTTTCAGTTATTCCTCAATATCTCATGAAACGACCAACAGTTCGAAAGGTATTGATGGGCTCTTTGCAAAAATATATATTTTTTGTGCAGATTGTGTTCCGTAACATCTACATTTCTCATCAGATTGTCATTTACTGTAAAAAGAAAATGATTGAAATTTCAATTTTTCGATTTTGGTCGCTTGTAACACTAACAATTTACATCGAAATCGGCAAAGTAATATATTTTTGTAAGAGGACTGTAGGTCGCTTATGTTGATTGGATAATTTTTTCATGAGATATTGACGAATAGGTTCGAAATGTAGTACCAAAAACACGTAATTCAAAAAAATTACGAAAGCGCTTGTTTCAAAGGAAAATTGGCTTGGAAACTATTTTTTTTCTTAAGCGATTACCACAAAATTTGTAGAACAGTGTTATCGATATATTTGATGCTGGTCTTCAATTTCTCGTCATCCATTGTCCATAACCGTACAATATTTAGAACGCATTGACTAGTTGAACCTTCAAAACCAGCTTACCCTTATGTAGTTATCAATTAGTTATCGACACTGCTTTTATTTCTATAAGGAAAAGTTAATTATAAAATATCGAGGAAAATGCGGGACAAAAGCAGGACACTTGGAAAAAATCAGTATATTTTGGGGGTTTTCTGTTTTGAAAAACTACGCAGGACAGACCTTTAAATAACAGTACGGTCCTGCAAAAAACAGAACGGATGGTCACCGTAAGTATATAGCTAGTCCAAAGAAGTAAAAGAAAACAAATGTTTTTCCTTGTTTGTAACTCATTGAAACTTACGTACGGAAATACCCATATATGGTCTGTAGGTAACATTTTTCCTAACTACGAGAAGTGGGCGGGTTGTCACGCCCACTTAAGAGTTTTCAATAGCTCTTAAAATAATCATAGCAGCAACATGAAACTCGAGAAAACTCGTTATTTTGTAGCCCACAATCGAAATTTAATGAAGTCGGTGAAAAAAATGGACGCAGTGCCTCGCCTACCATAACAGTTTTGAATTTAAAGGTACGTCGGGCAAAATGGTATATCTATTTATTTTCTGATCATAACTTCAAAAATGTGGATGCGAAGTTTTTAATTTGAAAAAAGTTCTAAAGTGGCACTTCAGAAAACAGGTGGGTTATGCGACATTGTTGTTCTTGAAATATCGTGTACTACACATTATCACCAATATAGCAATAAAGTTAAAATTGAGCATAGTTGAAATTTTGAAATTACCAAAACGCCGAGCTATCTTAAGTATTTCATTGAATAAAGTGACTTTTTTTTGTAATATAAAAAAAATGTACAACATTTAAACTTTCACAATATCATTTCGAAACTATTTAGTTTCAAATAAAATGATCTACAATCTTTAAACACGAACAATGAATATCGGAAGTTTCCATTTTTTTTTTTTTGTTTTTTATACTTACAATTTAAAAGCATACGATTTAAAAATAACCTTTCATGGATAAAATTTGATATATTGGTGTCTGGTTCTAATATGAATTTATTCATGTCTTATTTATTGCGTTATGCCAAGCCCCCTCTTAAAAAGCATCTTAAAAAGTTAAAATTTTGGCAAAATATTTTTTTTTAGCAATTAAATTAAATCTTTACAGCCGTTAAAGCTGACCACTTGTTTTCTTTTCCTATTTATAATTTTACAACTTTTTGTGTAAAAGGTTGTCCCGCATAGCAAATAGTTTAGGAAATAAACAAGTGTATCACATTACCCTCCTTTCGTCTACTTTTGAGTTTGACTTTTCAACAGGTGGCAACTCTCATATATGTAATTTAGAAATGAAGCCTTTTCCAAACCGTGTTCATTGATATCCACATTGTAGTAATTTATTTAACTTATAAAGGAATTCGAATTTATCTTTTTAAACAGGTGGCAACCCTCTTCACAATATTTCGTTAAACTAAAATCTGCTTAAACTTCTCACGCAGACACTCACCTTATGTTACATAAGTATTTCAATTACCTAATTCATTTAGTTCAGGTCGGGTGGCAACCCTCCAAAATGTAGTTTAGATATGAAAAATTTTCTTAAGCTTTTTATTAATCGATTCTTTGCTCAGTTTGTTTTCCGCAAATATTTGGAAAACTGTTTTCTTATTTGTAGTGTACGCTGCAAACTAAGAATCGAAAATTTCGCAAACTTTTATTTTTATTTAAAATTCTGCAAACGTTTGCAAGAAAACTTTTTCTAACCTTCGACACTTTAAGTTCGCTTATTTTGGTATATTTTTTTAAGGTTTTATTTTTTATTATGGAATTTTTGAAATGCATAAAGTAGAGAAGCAAAACAAGAAGAGCTGTATAAATTGTTTAACCTTTCAGGAAAGTTACCATTTGTTGAAATGGTTGAAAAACACCTAAAATATGTATGACATTTTCAATCTAAGTAACATCGGTATATTTTTGTGATAAGTAACATTGGCTTTACAGTTTGCAATCTGAAGACTCCAGATTTTAAGTAAACATCAATATTTTGCAAAGATATTTAAGATTTGTCCAAGTGCTGGTGTCGGCTGTATTTGTAAATGGAGAGATATCAATATTTCCTTATAAACTCCTAATAAGCTGGTATCCCTTTGATGAACCGAATCGGGCCATAAATACGGGTCTTCCAAATATCTCGAGACTGCGCCACCTATCGAGCAAATTCTTTTGCGGAGTAATTCCGTTTTGTAGGTTCAACTACTACGCCTTTATAGCTTCTACTGCAATAAATATCAGCGTCTATTCTAGACGTGCACGTCAACGCGCACAGCTTATGCGAACATATTGCGCCGCGGTATGTTTCCGGCAACACTAAATTTGCCGCCTATGCATAGAAATTTCAAACACATAGGAAGAAACGTAGGACAAAGCAAGTGCATTCCACTTAGAATCAGCTTAATGCAAAATACTTCTGTGCTTTAGTTTCCATTTTACCCATAAATGCACATTTATCAACAATTCCGAACTTGTTGCAAGTGTACGAGAGCGACGGCTATAATTGGCTTTGTCAGTGGCGCGCGAAATTACCAGATTTTTTTATTTATTTTTTTATTTTTCCTACTTCATTTACAATTACCATTTAAAAATTTCAAGGAATTTGTTAGCTTGTTACTCGCTGATTTTGCTACTGTCGTTAAATTTTCGCTTTTGCGCGCATTCGCAACACTTTCCTTTTGTTGCTGTTGGTTTCGCTGTTTTAACCATTGTTGGCGAAAAGCGAAATTGAAATAGTTGGTTGGGCGAGTTGCAATTAATGAAAGTTGCAGCAGGAAATCAAGAGAGCAGACACAGACATCAGTGACAGCGATAAATAAGTGAAGAAAAATAAAATTCAAAATATTTTTTAGCCACCTATAGAGATCGATTTGCCAAGCCGCGCGGCAGCCACATTGCCCAAGCAACATCTAGCGCGTTTGAGCGAAAATCAAAAATCTGAACAAAAATCGGTAAAGGAAGTGAGGTAGCAGATAAATGCGCCACAAACACAAATAGAACATAACAACAATGCAACAAATAATCAATAAAAAAAAGTGCAGCGCATTTGCGCAGGTCAGCGCGGTGGCACCGCCAATGCTTGATTAGCTGTGTTAGTATGGCAGCACGCAAGCGATCGATTGCATTTAATTGCGAATGTTACAAAAGTAGTAAAAAAAAAAACAGCAATCGAAAAGACAGCCGTAGCAAAGGCGCACAATAAATGAATGAAATCGATGAAATCACAGAAATCAAAGGCGGCGTAGATCGTGCGCTAGCTGCAGACTGTTGGCAAAAGAAAAAATAAAATAACGAAAATCTTAGCAAAATCTTGCAGCGCACAGACAGGCAACTGCAAAAAACGCAACAATATCTAATGGCAAGTACAGCAACAACAAATTAGCAGTCTCTTCACTTGATCAATTGGCGCGCTTGCATATGTTTGCCGCGTTGCAAGGCGTCGCACCACGCCGCACCGCGCCGCGCCGCTCCACACTACACAACTTTGCTATTTAATGCCTTGAGGGCATTGTGGCAACAGGTAGCAGATGTCCGTGGTAGTAGCAACACCAGCATGCCACCAGTGGCAAGTGCCAGCCAAAGCAACTGGGTAAGTGTGCTGGAGCTGCAGCCGTTGCAGAGCGCTGGCAACAACATCTATCGACCTGGCCACTTTCAGCGCAAATGACAGCAGCAGCAACGAAAGCGACAGCAGGCGGCAGCCGCATTTAAGTGATTAATTCGTTTTGGCCAGCAGGAAAATTAATTTGCAATGAAAGAAGATTTCGCTTTTTCTTCCCCGCTAACTTGTTTCGATTGCTTGCGCGCGCGCGTCTAAGCGCGTTAGACGACTTTGCGCCTTTGCTGGGGGCTAAAGTGGCGGAAGTGCCGGCAACAAGACGCGTTTTGGGGGATACGAAAATGGGAAAGCACAAAAAACTTAACTCGAATATATTTTGATTGCAAGTGGCGGTAGGTGTATTTTTCCTTTGTGTCGCTCTTTTTTCATTGCCTATTGCCCGAGTAGTTTGCATTGTTGTTGCAATATTTTTGCATCCACAATTTACACTTTTATTGCCCGGTTTTTTATTATAAAACTGCTGTGCTAATTGAATTTTTTACTGATTTAAATTTGTAGTTAACGATTTTTAATTAATGTTAGGGGTATTCACCAAATTGAGCAAGTGACCTGGCACGCGGACAAACGAGCTGATTTGCTCAAACCAACGAATGTTGTCAAAGCTCTTTTGCCCAAGTGACAGGTCACTTGCTCAGTTCGGTGAATACAATGACAATTAAAATTGTGTTTCTGGGTTTACGGTTCAATTTATGTTAAATCCCACTTTCGCCAAACTTGGAAAACTGTCGCATATGGCTTACCGTTATTACCAAACCAAAACCTCACGAAACATGTGGCCAAATATAGTAGTAAAACTACGTATTTAGTTCTTTCATTTGACATCCGGATTTTTGTTTTAAAGGACTTTGAAATATCAAAGTTACGATTAATTAAAAATTTATTAAAAAAATGGGTACAGTGTAAAATAACAGTATGGGTACTATAGAGAATGAAGAAAAGATCTATAGAATTAAAAAAAAAAAAACATATTTTTGTCTGGTTCACAAGAACAAATGGGAAACGAAGGGCGAAATTTGATTAATTATAATAATGATTTTGTACTAAAATCATAAATTTTTCACAAAAGAACATATTGAAAATTTCCAAGGATTCTCAAGGATAAAATTAAAAAAAAAGCAATTTTTCTATATTTTATCTGTTTATCTTTGTGAACCAAAAATTTTAATTCATTTTTTTTTTATATGGTATCCCCCCGCTGCCCCCTGCCACGATATCAAAATCGTGCTTGGCGACTTCAATGCCAGGGTGAGAAAGAAAGGCATCTTTAGAACAACCGTCGGAAAAGTCAACCTCCACGAGAAACGTCCGACAACGGATTCAGGCTGATCGATTTCGCCGGGTACCGAAACATGGTGGTGTGCAGTACTAGGTTCAAGCATAAAAAGATTAATCGAGCTACGTGGCTGTCTCCGGATCGAAAAACGAGAAACCAAATCGATCATGTTGTGATAGACGGAAGGCACGCTTCCAGTGTTTTAGACGTACGCACACTCCGAGGCCCAAACATCGACTCGGACCACTATCTTGTTG
>NW_016180955.1:0-6499 GCF_001687245.7 Rhagoletis zephyria | reverse complement strand
ACGTTATTTGTATTTTACGCTGCTGATTGGCATTTGATTATGCCCTTGGATGTTTTTTCCACATGCACAACTATCAAATGCAAAAGTGGAAGTCAAAAAAATAAAAAACAAATAAAACAAACTCAAAACAAAAGCAAAAGGATCATACAGCAGCGGCAAGCGCATTAACAGTGGCGGTTAGCTTAAGAGTCAATAACCGCCACAATGGGAGGGAGAATTCTACATACTTACATACAAATACTCGTAGGTATATATGTAGCTGTGTATAAGAAACAGTTGGAACAACAACAATAGCAACA
This sequence comes from Rhagoletis zephyria, assembly GCF_001687245.7. Taxonomy (NCBI): domain Eukaryota; kingdom Metazoa; phylum Arthropoda; class Insecta; order Diptera; family Tephritidae; genus Rhagoletis; species Rhagoletis zephyria. The sequence goes on along the minus strand of NW_016180955.1, from coordinate 6,200 downwards.
TTAGCAAGTAAACTACTTGAAGAGCGATCATAAAAAGGGAGTAAATTGCAAATCGATGCTGTTGTGCAGAGAAGTTAATGAATGCAGCTTTTGGCATTCGCGCAGGCGCGCACACAGCCGCAGACACACTGGCAAGTCGAACACATCAACCTACAAACACACATACATCCATTTACATTCACGCTCAAAAAATTGCTCGTTTTCGCTACACTTGGAATATACACAAATACCTTTTTGTGCTATTCCCTTTTTGGGTTCTGTTGCATTCTATTCTACATATACGCGAGTGTGTGTTTGTGTTTGTTTATTTTTGGGTTGTTAATTTTTCAGTTTGTTTTTGAAGTTTGTTTTATCATTATCGATGATATTTTGGTTGGTTTAGTTCTGCAGCTCGGCGCCGATGCCATTTTCGCTTGGCTTGGCTTAAATAAATAGCGTTAAAGTAATTGATTTGTTCGATTTAATTGGATCGCAGTTACGGCGAAATGTTTCTCAACGTGCCAACTGTGTGATAAATTGCAAGTTATTGAGTTGGTTTTCTCTTTTTCGGATTTTGAAATATTCGCCTTTGTCGCGGGAAATGTTTGCAATCAACGAAAAATTATACCGAATTTAGTTTTTTCTTCTTTTTTAAATAAATACAATAAATGGGGTTGAAGGTTCGTACATCGGGAAATTAATTTAAGCTCATTAAAAAACATCTTTTTTTCGAAGAGGGTTGCCACCTACATATTTATAAAAATATGAGTGTCATACAAAAGACATTTCAGAAGGCTGTAACTTGAAATATTTTTAAGAAGGTTTTCACCTCTTTAGAAAGTTAAATTAAAATTATTTAAAGCTGTTTTTAAAGTTGGTTTTAAAATTTAGCTGCCCTTTAATGACAGCTTTCGTTCTGAAAATAGTACTTTGCTAGGACTTGGAATTGGCCCGATACATTCCAGTTTTTCTATAAATTTCGATTTCAAAAACACTAAAATGCGGTAACTCAACAAAATTCGATAACTCGACTAATTTCGATAAATTTCGATAACTTTTTCGTTTATATCGATCGATAAATCTCGTTATTGGCTAAGTTTCGTTAACTCTATAAACAATGATAATTCAAAAAATATCGATAAGTTGATAAATTTCATTAACATGACAAATTTCGATGATCCCATACATTTTTATAGCCCGATAAATATCAGCAAATTTCACCAACTAATTTTCTATGTCTATAAATTTGGACAACTCAACAAACAGTGCTCAATTTGAAAAGTTCGATAAACTCAATAAGCATGGAGACTCGATATATTTCAATAACTATAAGCTTCGATGACTTTCGTTAACAAAATTTTTTAAGACTGAATTTATTTCTATTCTCATTGAAAATTTCCACTCAATTTTCTTACCCTTTCAGTTACCCAAATTCTTATGTTTTTTTTCACATTGTTTACATTTCCGCCTTTATCTTCGATTTTTCCTTCACTTTTGTGTCTTCATCGTTATCATTTATTTCTTCATCGTCACATTTACTTTACTTCAAAGCTTAATTTCAAATACGAAGTAAACAAAATGCGAAAGCAACTCAAACCGACCAGCTTTCAAAACCAACTACACACAAAAACGGAAACTTTTAAGCAACGATTTTGGCCGTAATTTTCATTTTCGAAACCATAAAACTCTCCTCATCTACAGAAAGATACCTTTCCTCGCTAGAATTGCCAAATGAACGGTGGCAAATTTTATGTATCAAGGCGTACTTTCCGTACGAGTCTCTGTTGCCGCCACCTCCGAGGAAGGCGGCCAGCCTTGTGAAATGCTTCGAGAATCGGAACGTCGGGTTGGTCCTTTGTCGAGATGGTAATGCCCAGAATAAAATCAGGGGCAGCAGCAAATGCAACGCGAGAGGAGGTCGGCTTTTCGTGTATAATCTGTCAAGCGGGCTGAGTATCTTGAAGTGGGCACTAACCCAACATTTGTACACGTAGAAGACAGTAGGGCATTGATCCTACACGCAAAAAGAGTAAAAAGGGCTAATTCGCTCTGCAAAAAGCGCCTATTTTAAAGAATACTACAGCGGAATTAAAATGTTGGATCAAGCAGCTAGGCTGATAAAAGTTCTGAAGAAAAACCAAGCCACTAAGCTGGGTTCGCTCAAGAGGCTTAATGGATCTTTAACGGAGGCTAAGATTGGGACTCTCCCTGTTTTTCTAGAGCACCATACCAACGGCCCCCTATAGACTAAAACGAAACGGATGTTGGTATAACACTGAGTAGGGCGAGGCCGAAATTGCTACCGGAAAAGATCAGATCTCCTAAGTTTGAAGCCCCCATCAGAAACTGGGTGAATACTTCGCTCAGCAATGATTGGGAAGCATTGAAGGCATGCAGGAACGCAAATCTCATGTTCTCTTCAATCTCAGAAGGTCTATCTACATAGTTTTTTGCTATCGTTGAGCAGGCGGGGCTGCAGACAACTTGTTGGTCTGCTAACTGGTCACTTCACGCGGAGCAAACCCCTGACTGCTATAGGCGTACATGATGTCTCCATTTTCCCATACTGCCTTCAAGAGGATAAGACGGTGGACCCCTTTTTGTGATTCTGCCCCGTCTTTGCACGAATAAGGTATGAGGCATTTGGCCGCGATGTTTTAAGAGACGAAAATCTGAGCTCTTTGACACCCAGAAATTTGCTTAGGTTTATTCCTAAATCGGACAGAATTAAACCACATTAAAAGGGACATCAAACATAATTTAAATGGTTTTTAAAAAGGCTTTAGTTTTTAAAAGAATGTGGGAGGGTTGCCACCTGTTTAAAAAAAACCAAATTTAACTTTAGTTAATGAAATTATGTATAAAAATATGGGTATCGGATGAAAGAGGTTTGGGAGATTGTAACATGGAAATATTTTTAATAGGGTTGCCACCTCCTTAAAAATTAAAATCAAATTTAATAAGCTAAATTGATTATTACAATATATGGTTATCAATTGATTTATTTTGGAACGAATTTCCGTGATCCTTTGTCAAGTTTGGTTTGCAGACAAACCGGTTTCGGCGTTGTGCCATCTTCAGTGTCATTTTTCGTTCTATATCAATTGAATTGGTTTTAAAAAATCTTAATTTCGAAACTACATATGTAAATGAGGGTTGCCAGCTCTTTAAAAAGTCGAAATCAACTTGAATTTAGAATAAAGTAATTGAAGTATGTACCACATCATGCGTATCAGATGATAAAGGAATTACAAGGTTGAAGTTTGAAAATATTTTGAAATGGGTTGCCACCTGTTTTAGGGGTCGAGTGAAATTGTCAAACGAAAGAGCGTTCAGAAATCTTTAATTTTAACATTCAGAAATTTGTTAAGGTATTTGAGGAGTTTGAAGAAGGTTGCTACTTCGTTTTGTGAAAGCTTTATTTTCTTAAATATATCAACGAGGGATGCCATCTGTTTGGAAAATTAGATTCAACTTTGACGAAGTTAACTAAAGTTTTTATCATAATATAGGTGTAAGATTAAAGAGGTTTAAGAAGCTTTTAGTTTGAAAATATGTGAAGAAAATTAAAAAAGGGAAAATCACTTATTTTTTTGATGAGTTCAAATATGTGGATTATAGCTGTTATTGTATTATAATTGAAATAACTTACGCCTAATTTAACACGCAGAAATTTCATGCGCTCAGCGAAGAATAGTAAAATATTTTTAATGAAAATCAAATTTACGATTTGCATCAACAGGTGGGTGGACAAATGATTTGAATGGGTTTTTTTTTTAATATTCTAACTTAGCCTCTGAAGGAATATTCCCTTCTGATCAAGACTTACTTTTACCAAAGTCATTCGAAGGCAAGCAATTGCCACCCTTTTCACTCATTAGCAGCTTGTNTTTTTAATATTCTAACTTAGCCTCTGAAGGAATATTCCCTTCTGATCAAGCCTTACTTTTACCAAAGTCATTCGAAGGCAAGCAATTGGCACACCCCCCCTTTCACTCATTAGCAGCTTGAAAATGATGCTGCTAGCAACATTATTTACTAATGAAATAGATACGATAATTTGTATACATACCTACATTTGTACATATATCTAACTACACAGATTGTTAGTTCTTGCTAAAGCAACAACACATAAACAAAATCACACACGTTAGCCCCAGCGAGATCAAACGATTTTTCAACACCGCAATTCACAAGCTACAGTGCACACAATAACAAGATTAACAAGCGCGGTCATATAAAGTAATCACATACCGCCTCGAAAATTGCCGTTGAGAGCATCACATGAGCCGCGGCGGCCGGTGTCAAAAGCGCCGCAGCTAACAGCCGCAAGTATCATGTGTTCATATCATATATATATATATAAATATATGTACATATATATACCAGAAGGTTTGCAAATGCTANTCATATAAAGTAATCACATACCGCCTCGAAAATTGCCGTTGAGAGCATCAGATGAGCCGCGGCGGCCGGTGTCAAAAGCGCCGCAGCTAACAGCCGCAAGTATCATGTGTTCATAGCACATATATATATATATATATATATATATATATACCAGAAGGTTTGCAAATGCTGTTTGCCAGTGTGTGCTTGCCGCAATAAAAAATCAATTAGAGCAGTGGCGATAACGTAAAAAGGGTGGTGCGCGAGCGAGCAGCTCAAACAAAAGTCCAAATGACAATAATGGATATAGCAAAAATAAATGCAAAAAAAAAAATTTGTGAGGCAAACAAATGGTAAGAATCTCAAATAATAAACTTGTGTGCTTACATTTGTTTTAATGCCAACAACAATGTGTGTGTGTGTTTGTGTGTGTGTTTGCAACAGCGCATTTCATAGTAGGTAGTCGGCTAATGCTAGCGACCACACGGTNCAAAAAAAAAAATTTGTGAGGCAAACAAATGGCAAGACTCTCAAATAATAAACTTGTGTGCTTACATTTGTTTTAATGCCAACAACAATGTGTGTGTGTGTGTGTTTGCAACAGAGCATTTCATAGTAGGTAGCAGGCTAATGCTAGCGACCGACCACACGGTAACAAGATGAAAAATTACTTTAGGGCGTTAACCAACTTGTCACTCACAACATGTAGTCAACACAAAGCGAGTGTGTAGTAATGTGAAGAGTGACAAGTGCAGAGTGCAGCAGGAAGGGGGGGCGGCGAGCAAGAGCCAAGTCGTTAAATATACATATATAAGCGCGTTCGCTGCTTAAGTCTTTCGTTTGTTTGCCTGCCTGCTAAGAAGGCTTTGTTTTCGTTTGTGTGTGATTTTTTCAATTTATCTCCGCGCTTTTTGTTTTTTTTTTTTTCGTCCGCAAAACCTTTCCTGGCTGTTATGCTTTTTATGCTTCTTGCACGCCGCCTTTCGCCCGCCGCCTCCGTAGGCTTCTTCTACTTNAGAAGGCTTTGTTTTCGTTTGTGTGTGATTTTTTCAATTTATCTCCGCGCATTTTTTTGTTTTTTTGTTGTCCGCAAAACCTTTCCTGGCTGTTATGCTTTTTATGCTTCTTGCACGCCGCCTTTCGCCCGCCGCCTCCGTAGGCTTCTTCTACTTGTTGTCTACTGACATTTGTTGTTTTTTGGTGGTGATTTTGTGAATTCGAGAAGGTTAATGGCGTGCATACCAGCAAACCAGTCAACCAACCAATCAACTCTATCCACCTAAGCGAACGAACGACCAGTCGACCAGTCGACCAGCCGACCAGCCGACCGTGGCCCAAAGTGTATAGCATTGGCCGTCAGCTTGATGATGGTGGCACATCGAATGTACGTAACAGAGCGACATATGCAACCTGCCATTGCCGCCGCTCACCCGGCGATGCCCCCCTAGCTCATCCCCAGCCAGTGTTTGCATGTGTAGCAATGCTTATTCAATTAGCTGGGAAATCGTCAAATTGCTGGCGATCGTTAGGCGGTGGCAAGCAGCAGGCGCACAATTCCACAAATCATTTCGGTGTTTTTCTTTATTTCAATTTGCATTGTTTTTTTCTTTATTTTATTTTATTTCATTTGTAGTGTGTTGCAAATGGCTTGCTGTCGCGCTTTAACTGTTGCTGCTTTACCGCCTCTGCTTCAACTGCTGTCCCTGCTCTCCCTGTTAGTTATCCCAGCTGCTTCTTTTTTTGCTGGTTCTCTGTTCGTTGCAGCGCAAGGTGCGTGGCCTAATGAGCGCGTTTGCAGCTGTAGTTTGAATACCCGAAAACTTGCCGATCAGCGG
>NW_016180953.1:0-6501 GCF_001687245.7 Rhagoletis zephyria | reverse complement strand
CCCAAAGCCCATCAAAAAATGTGAAGATAAGATCTAACGATGAAAATTTCCATCGTGGGTGAGTTACAAAACTAATTCGGAGTGGCAAAAATAAAAATTAAAAACTACACACCTGCACGTTAAAAAAAAAAAAACAGAGCTCGTAAGCCCATCAAAGTACTAGCCCTGAGGAGTTATATTTTTTAAGAGCACTCCATAAACTCCTCACATGTTCGGCTCGCTCCTGAATTTGTACATTGACACACTGGTTCTCTATTTATGTGTTAGTGATAATGGAAAAATTTTGTACGTGTATTGTAGTTTCGGTCACTCGAGTTTTGCAGGGGTGTTATTATGTGAACGATGTACAAAAAAGAGCCTAACGATATGTTTACGCAGTAAAAAGTTTATTAAAGGTTAGCTTTGTGAAAACTAGGACAAATGAAAAATCAGTCAGGACACTTTAGTTCGACCCTGAAATCAGGACATGTCCTGATAAATCAGGACGTCTGGTCACCCCACCAAAGAAGCCTAAATCGGCTAGTCTGTCAATAGTTGTCGTCAAGGCCCACTAATGGCAGACCCAGGAAACGTGCCGTTTTTATGGGGTCAGACCAGAGAGGGTGTAAGCTGTCTTGATTTTGGGTGTTGAGGAGGCAAGGCAGTAGTTGGTGTTGTGTGGGTTGCCTTCACAACCTAGACATGTGTTAGGTATGTCGGGATCGAGTCTCGATGAGTAGGAGCTAAGCTTGATACAGTTTTCAGGCTTTAGTGGCGCCAGAGTTTCGCGTGTCTCTCGAAGCAAATCAAGCTCCCAGCAAATGTGGTGAGTGTAAACGTAACATAGGTGGGCCTGAGTTGTCTTGCTTCATTTGTAACACTTATTTTTCCAATGTTTGAAATCATTTTTTTTTCTTCTATAACACCCACAATCTTCTGGCCTTTTGCTTTTACGCTTTGGCCCATTTCAATGCTGTTAGCGTTGCAATGTCGAAATCCGCGATCACTAACTATGCCCATTACCGGCAATTTCAACAGACACGAATCACTGGTTGTTGAGGTTACAAGTGTTAGCCACAGGACGCGTGAGTTTTCGGCTTTTTTTTCGAATTTAGGATCAAGTCGCAATCTCTGAAGAATTTCTATTGGCTTGTAATTTATCTCTTACTGTACATATGTTTATATTAGGGATGTTTCGAATGTCATATTTTTCACATTCGCGAATGCGAATGTGCGAATGCCAATGCGAATGTTAGGTATAACATTATTCAACTTAAGTCATCGTTATTATTACTTAAAAATTTTGTAAATTATCAGTGTTTTAATCTAGCAGTGAAAGTTCAAAAGGGGCATATTATATTTCCAAAACAACGTAATTTTGCTGTCTTTTCTCCCATGAGGCGATTTCTTAGAGGCTCGTATATTAGGCCGACTGGACTGAACAATAGTTCACTTGGAACGCTGGCGGGTCCAGATCTGTCAATTTGTCGTATTTTATATTTGTCAATGTTATTGTGGCTTGTTAACATTTTATTTTTAATATTTTTATTGAGCTTTGTACCACGATTGTTTATTAGGAAAAATTGAAAAAGCAACAAAGTCTAAGCGGTAGAAGTTATAGCACTATTTCGGAGATCACCACATCTCCTCATCAGACTTCTTTTTCTAGACTTCAGCAGGGATCGAACCTGCGAATTCGATGTTCAAAGTCAGAAGCGTTAACCACTGAGCTATGTACATCCCGTAAACTCTTGTTGCTAATTCATTTTCCTTATTCAACCAACTACTATCAAGTGCAGCTGATTTGCCGCTATTTAAACTCGACAGCGTGGTTGTTGTTGTCAATTCTATACATCCATTTGCTTATTTGCTTTTTTGTATAGTTTCAGGCAGGCTCTTCCTAAACTATGTATTTGTCAATGTTATTGTGGCTTGTTAACATTTTATTTTTAATATTTTTATTGAGCTTTGTACCACGATTGTTTATTAGGAAAAATTGAAAAAGCAACAAAGTCTAAGCGGTAGAAGTTATAGCACTATTTCGGAGATCACCACATCTCCTCATCAGACTTCTTTTTTCTAGACTTCAGCAGGGATCGAACCTGCGAATTCGATGTTCAAAGTCAGAAGCGTTAACCACTGAGCTATGTACATCCCGTAAACTCTTGTTGCTAATTCATTTTCCTTATTCAACCAACTACTATCAAGTGCAGCTGATTTGCCGCTATTTAAACTATTTTAGTTTAGTTTTCCATTTTTCACATTTTTTAATGTCTCCAGATTCTAAATCCGAGCCTTCGCTTTCGCTGGAGGAATCTAAAATTATTTCTAGGTTGCTTATAAGACTTTTTGCAGTACATGTTGAAGGCCCTTCAATGTTTCTTGACATACTACTTAACCGTTTAATGCCTGAAGCTAAAAACCGGTTATTGTCCGCACCTTGGTTAGACAGACTTAGAGCCATTTCAAACAATATTAAAGTGGACTCTCTGCCAATGTATACATTCGCATTCGCAAAACATTCGTATCATTTTATGCGAATGCGAATGTGTAAAATGATGTATGGTATGTATGGTATGTGTGTATGTATTTAAGGCATTGAAAATAATATTAGTATCAATATTCTGTCATTCAAAGAGAAAATCGATTGCAAAATAATAAACACGAAATAATGTAGACAAAAAGCAATTGTCTAAATAATAATTTGTATGAAAATACAATTGCAGAAGTATGTAAATTCAAATTTTAGACGCTTTCAGTGTTCGACATACATATGTAATATGTACTTACATATGTACATATGTATGCATAGAAATATGTATAAACAGGTGCATTAAAAAATTGATAATTTAGGTAGAGACTGCTGCTCGTGAGTTTAGCAACATTTATTTCCAGCACACTATGTTTACTACTAGGTAAATTACTATATCTGAATTATAATGTTTTAAAATTTTTCAATTTTCAATAATTCAAACTTGTAGTTTCTTGAAAACAATTTTTGTTATTCCTAGCGTTCAATGAACAAATAAAACGGCACACAAACTGTACTATGGATGTACATTGGGGTGGTCCAAAATAAGTAAAGTTGGAATTTTAATTCTCTCACCCCCTAGGATTGGATATGGGGAAAAAACAACTTTTTCAATATTTTTCGATCGGAAACCCCTGGTTCTCTTCAAGAGACTTCCAATAACAATACCTAACTGTTTATTTAACCATTTTTAATACTAAAGATTTTTTATTTATCCCCCATTGCATTTTCTGACATTTTTTGGAAGTTTTGGCGGACCTATAAAATATAGTTACTATGAAAAAATTGTTAAATAAATAGGTGGGTATTATTATAGAGAATCTCCTGAAGAGAAACAAAGTTTAGCGAAAAATATTGATTTTGAGGACTTCTATACCATTTCTACGAAAAGTAATTTTTCCCATATAAAATACATGTAGAACTTGGAGCATTTTGAGCGACCTCGAAATATTTTTTTATTTCAAAATAAAAAATAGAGGTATATTTTTTCGGTATAGAACAATCCTAGGCGGTGCGAGCATAAAAATTCCGACTTTACTTTTTCCCCACGTTGCTTTTTGTACCACCCTAATATACATACATATGTATGTGGCTACCCAAAGGTGTCTGTATAAACATACTACACTTGTACTACTTACACTACTGTTTACTTTAGACGGAAATTGAAAAATTATTTCAAAACCATATACATACACACAAGCTCACGGGGTCTTCTTATCATCCGAACTTTGTGTTTTCTTAAAAACTGTTACAGCGAAATATGCAAATAGTTTCTGTAATAAAATTATTAATACCTACATACAGTCAAATTAGAAAAAACTGGAAATTTCTTGCTTGGTGATCAGTTCTTTTAGAACATTACTAGTCGGGAGGAAAATAAAACTTAAAACATAGTACATACAGAGTTGTACAAAGGCCACAGCGTTTTGGAATCAGCGCATGGTTTTGGAAAAAGGGCTTTCAGGTTCATACATACTAGGAATGTTAATCCCGGCATTTCGGTATCCCAGCCTTTTTTACGTCCCGAGCATCCCGGGATTATTCGCCAATAATTTTCGGTATTTGTAATTTACACTGACTAGCAGAGCACCCGACGTCGTTCGGGGTAAACAAATCAAAATATAAAACAGTAATACAAATATTCAGTTCAGCATAAATTAGAGGAGGAAAACTATTTTCTTTCTGTTTAAATCAAGGTATCCTTATGAGCCATACTTTTAGATTTATCCGACTTTTGGCAGCCAATGTCAGTTACGCGGTTTTGCAGAATGCCGTATGGTTTTGTACTTTAAACGACGGTATATTGATCATCACTTTCTGTACTAGAAATCTTGTTCCATTATTAATATTAACTTGATTAAGGAAACGATAGAATTTTTAAATTAAACTTAGACTACTATGGTACATTCCGCTTAGCTTCGTGACGATGGAATACACCGCACGTGTTCTCCATGCGTCCTCAGCAACATATTTTTGAGTGCTAGTTTGAATAGCTTTTTTTTTACTGTTTACTCTTATTATTTAATTACACTTCATGTTTTCAACTTTTATATAAACTGAGTTTGTTTTGCCAGCTGGTTTGCAATGGAAGTACTTAAATAATTCAATGTCTTTATTTTCCATTAGTTTCAAGGCTAGACAATACATACGTTACCAAAAAGACAAATTTTATTATACGAAGGTCCCATTATACTATTACGGCTAAGTAAAATGACGTTTAGCAATACCACCAGTTCCGTCGGGGTTCAGACAGGGCTACTCCCTATCATATGATTTCTTTAATCTGACGTGGAAGAAGGCAATAACTAAATTTACTAAGGTTGTTGTAAGGGCTTCAGTCTGTCACACAATATCGTCGATAGGAGCTTCTGCGCGATAGTTGGCGCAAACGGCCGCATCTCTCTTCTTGTGGATTAGACAAAGTACACTGAGATTCCAGTTTTCGGACATGTATTCATCAGACCAAATTCTACGTTTAGCAACATTTATTGAGAAAGAGGCGCTTCTGGAGCGCCATGAGACTTCCGAATATAAGTATCTTGAAAAGTGGAGACTTAAGGGATCATTTGGGTGTCCTTAAGCCATTCATGAATGATTGCGTAGTAAAACGATAATCGCCATGTTTAGCGAGGTAACTCAAGTTTAGTACACTGATGGTCCTTAACTTGAGGATGGGAACACTGGGCAGTATCAAATCGAGTTGTCACAACTGATACCACCTTGTATTATTGCATGATGCCTAAAAGTATGCTATGTTTTGGGCACTTCTAAATATTGGCACTACCTCAGGGTTGCTAAACTAAAAAAATAACTATAAAGGCTAATAAAACTATAAAGGCTGCATGGTGTACAAAAATCTGCAGAAACTTAAATACCCACCACTAAGAAGAATGGAGGACAACAAATCCCAGCCAGCAGAAATCAGCTCCACTTTCACCCAATCGAGTCTCGCAACCGCCCCGAAATTTACTTTATTGGTCCCAAATGTTGAAAAGCACACAAGATCCGAGTGCAAGTAACTCAATCCCTCAGTCAAAAGAAAACGCCTCTGATGCCTCAAGCAAAATGCGAGAAATAATAATGCTTCTCAACCAAGTCATGCAACAAATCACAACNTAACTCAAGTTTAGTACACTGATGGTCCTTAACTTGAGGATGGGAACACTGGGCAGTATCAAATCGAGTTGTTACAACTGATACCACCTTGTATTATTTCATGATGCCTAAAAGTATGCTATGTTTTGGGCACTTCTAAATATTGGCACTACCTCAGGGTTGCTAAACTAAAAAAATAACTATAAAGGCTAATAAAACTATAAAGGCTGCATGGTGTACAAAAATCTGCAGAAACTTAAATACCCACCACTAAGAAGAATGGAGGACAACAATCCCAAAAGTGTCAGCCAGCAGAAATCAGCTCCACTTTCACCCAATCGAGTCCCGCAACCGCCCCGAAATTTACTTTATTGCTCCCAAATGTTGAAAAGCACACAAGATCCGAGTCCAAGTAACTCAATCCCTCAGTAAAANGGTCCCAAATGTTGAAAAGCACACAAGATCCGAGTGCAAGTAACTCAATCCCTCAGTCAAAAGAAAACGCCTCTGATGCCTCAAGCAAAATGCGAGAAATAATAATGCTTCTCAACCAAGTCATGCAACAAATCACAACTATGATGAATCTTCTCGTCACCCTTACGACGAAGTCCAGTATCCATACAATTTCATGAATATTGTCCGGTGGAATGCTAACGGCCTATCAAAACACGTACTCGAGGTTAANAGTATCCATACAATTTCATGAATATTGTCCGGTGGAATGCTAACGGCCTATCAAAACACGTACTCGAGGTTAAAATGCTACTCGAGTCTCATAATATAGATATTCTCCTAATATCCGAAACCCGTTTCACCAAAACAAAACTTTTTTCAAATACCGAATTACAAACTCTATGATAGAATGCATCCCGATAAAAAAGCACATGCTGGCTCAG
>NW_016180952.1:0-6501 GCF_001687245.7 Rhagoletis zephyria | reverse complement strand
TCTCATTACTGGTGGGAGCTCTAACTAGTCATAGTCCAAACGGAACTCATGCAATAAAGCATAACGTCACCTCAAGCTCTGCTAGAGCAGCTGTATCGAGAATAATAGGGTGTAATCATCTGAATATCTGCTAAGCTTTTCAGCTTAAGCGAGCTTAAGATTTCAACACCTTGTGTCTCACTTTGTTTTACAACCGCGGAGCTTTCGAGAATGGAGAGCGATTTTCTATCATAGCAACTATCCCTTCCATTCTTTTCCGTTCTATTTTGTATCTTCTCCCGCTGTTAACCAAAAAGTAATAGCCTTTCAATCTCCTTCTTTGCAGGTACTTCAATTTTTTTTCGAGAATTCTCTAAAAAAGGAGAATACTATTTTAAATATTATGAATTATTCTCTATAATTAATTTACTGATTTCATGGAATAGTTAATTAATTTCAAATTTTTTTTTTGCAATTTGTCACTGCTTTATGAGCTAATTGTAAGAAGTGTTTTATTAAAAAATAATTAATTGACTGACCTCTTTGCCATTATTGATGATTGTAAACAAACCTTCGTTTATTCTACCCTTGAAGGTTAACTACGAGTAGAAAATACATAATATGTACATACATACATGCATACATATATCAACATTACTCACAAGTTTTCTTAATTCTCTTCTACATTATTTGTTCTTAGCATAACCTAATTTCATTATTTGTAATTTTTTTTTTCTCAGTTGACACAAAAACAAACCGAGCAGGATGAGNAGCCGATTATGAGGCCGAGGAAGAAGCTGGTTTAGAACTACCACCACCGATGAAACCTTTACAGGAGCCACACTTAATGGCAAACGGTCCGCCAGTATTTGCCAAGGATCTCAAAGAGAATTCCAAAAACTTGGTAAGTCAACTAGTAAATAAACTTAAACGTGACCTTTCCGAGCGATTATGATTTAGCGCCGTTGACCATGAATAATGGCAACGTACTTATTGTCCTTGCGGTTGGTGATGGCGTTTATCTTTGTATAAATGTATGCACATTTGTTGTTCTAACTTAATGTGCTTTGGACCTTTTGTCATGCAAAAGAGCAAGCTTTTATGATTGGTAGTAAATTTAATGTGCCATTATTGCGCATAATATTTTGCTTATGGCGCCTATGTTTCATACATACATCCACACGTTTTATTTTGGGGCCTTAAGAGGTCATTGGCATAATGCGTATGTACGCAAACAATTCATAGTTGGGCCGCAGAAGGACATTGATTTAAATTTTAAGTTGTAAATAGTTGGCATATAAATGTTTTTTAAAAATGCCATTTGGCGCTAAACTGCTGATATCCTGACTACTCAAAATAAAGTTAATACGGTGTTCGCATGAGTTGACTTTTAGTTGAAAGCAACAATCGCCCGGTGTGAACGGCTTTTCAACTAATCGCTTCCAATGAAGTTGGGGGAACAGCCAACTTTTGATTCAACTAATCGCCTCTAAAATTGCCTGGAAAAAAATCGCCTCATGCGAACACCGTATAAGAGAGTTTAGTAAAAAAGTAGATCATCACTAGACACGAATAAAGGCGCGAGCTCAAAAGTTGACCGCGAAAAAAGAAGCATAAAAAAAAACTTCAGCGAAGAAAAACTCTTAACATAGTTGACGGCGACGAAAGACGCGTTAAAATATTTGACGGCGAAGAAGGACCCGTATACTTATTTTCGTGGTCGACTGTGCTTGCGGGTGTAAAAGTATGTAAATTCCCCGAAGAGTTTTTAGGGAATGATGCTGCAGGGACAGTCTTTGGTCAGGTATAAATCTATGTTTACGCGTCTTTCCTCGCCATCAACTACGCTTCGCGTCTTTCTTCGCCGAAGTTTTCCTGAAGCGTCTTTTTTCGTAAGATTTTTTTTCCACGTCTTTTTTCGCCGTCAAAACACTAGCGCGCCTTTATTCGTGTGTATCAAAATATTACTCATACGCACCGTACCAGCGTATGCATTTTGCGTAATTTCCACTCATTTGCAATGATTTTCCAAGAAACCACTTCATTATTATCACTCTAAGTGAAGTCCAAATAAAGCATTTCGTGGAAGTGGTTTACAAGAACGTTATTCTTATCACAATTCGTATGTAGTCGTGAATTGTGAATTATGTTTTGTAATATGTAAGTACGTAGCGTAATTTAGTATAGGCAAATACTCGTATGAAATACGGTTATTCCCCTGAGTTAAATTTGTTTTAAAAATTACTTTATATGTAGAAATTTAAATACTTACGTACACCATTACAATTATATTAGTAGTTATTGACTTTATATTCCCAGCGCGAACATATTATTCGCTTGGGTTTCCTTAAACTTCAGTGATTTTATTACCAGTATTTAAGTACTGGGCGCCGCCAAATGACGAGTAAAGTTCTTCATGCTCCACAAGTTGTTGCGTGTTTATTGCTAATAAAGTATTTAATATTGTTTTTGAAGCATGACAAATTCGCACGCATAAAAGCTTAGTAAAAATGGCTACAAAATTCAACGCTTCAATGCACACATGCGTTGATACATACATATGTATAAACAAATATGTACAATATACATACCTTCGCATATTTTTTAGTAAACAAAGAAATTGCTCTCACTTAAAAAACAATGAAAAGGTACTTAATATATATTGCTTGTGACTAGAATGTAGTATAAAATGTAAATAGGTCTTCAATTTCTTTGTCTAAAACGATGTCATTGTATCTTTTTTGAATACTTACGCTTTGGAAATATTTGTTGTAGAGGCCTTTAAGTTATGTACATATTTATATATATTACGGTGGTCCAAAATAAGTAAAGTGGGCATTTTAATGCTCTCACCACCTACAATTGTTCTATGTCGAAAAAACTATACAACTATTTTTTTTTTTGGAATCAAAAAATATTTAGAGATCAGTGAAAGCGCTCAAAGTTTTCCATGTATATTATAAAGGAAAAAGTAACTTTTCCTAGAAATGGTATAGAATTCCTGAAAATCAATATTTTTCGATCGGAAAACTCTGGTTCTCTTCTGGGGACTTAACAATACCCTATTGCTTATTTAACCATTTTGTAATACTAAAAACTTTTTATGCATTGCATTTTCTGACATTTTCGAGTCGAAAAGGATTCACATTCTGTGTTAATAACAACGTCTTTTTTTGACAGCACGCCTGCACGCCGATTCCCACAACCGTAGGCGCGTGGTTTCGACACTAAAATAAACTTGGTGAAATGTTTACGTTTCTGTCAGCATGGAAAGGCACTTCTAACGCAGTGGTTCACAGCCATTCGTCGCAACAATTTTTCAGTTCCCATTCGCGCTATACATAAAAATATTTCTCTTATAGCAAACGGGTCAACCTTCAATTGCCATTCTGGAACAAGTGCCAGTGGTTCACCTTATATTTACGCCAATTAGCGTCAAATTAGTTTACCAAACCTACTTTCTCACAATTTTATTTGTTTACATTTTAATTATGTTGTATTTTTTTGTTGCGCTTTGTCTGTCGTAGGCGTTTATGCGCATACCACGCCCAGTAAAAAAAAAAATGTCAATACACTCAAAAGCGCACACATCCTAGTAGTAACAAGGCGGCCAATTTTCGGAAAAGAACCAGTACTTAACCGGTTAAAATTTTACGTCAAAGATCTAGTAGGAGTGGGAACTTGTGTGGCTGCCCATTGAAAGCTTGGTTATATAGCTTGAGAAATAATAGGTTTAATAAAGGCACTTTCAGCAAAGTAGATGAATCTGATTTTTGATCGGTTTTTTTTACACAGATAAATAAATGGCATACGTAAAAATTGGGCCAAATTGAGTTAATGAGTATTGAAAAAATTTTATTCCAATTCAAAATCAAAAAAAAATAAAAATTTTAAATAAACAGTAATTTTTAGCCATTTGAAGCTTGTACTTTGTTCTACTAGAATTCAATGGGCTACAAAACTGCATACTCAGAATCTTTCTAGGAAATCTAATTAAGAACACACAAAATTTTTACAAAAGTTTGTTGATTTTTTAATTTTTCACAAAGTTTGAAATTTGGTTTTAAAGAGATTTTGTTAAAGAATGAACTATATTTTTATAAAAAATAATAACCAAAATAAAATAACAACGAAAATAATATGTTAAAACCCGTCAAAATTTGTTGCGGCTATAATTATTTCGACCACTGCATACTAGGGCATTCTATTATTCGCTTTTTTCCAAAACCGGTTCCCGATTTTGAGAATCAGAAAAGCCGGATAAACCGGTTTTATTTTACATAGTTTTCATACATGCTTACAATGCTTATAATTTAGTCATGACCAAAAATTAGAATAAAACTATTAACAGTGCAGATAGCTTTTATTTAGAAAAGAGCAAAGCAAAATAAGTTCAGAGCTTTTTTAGAAAACCAAAAAAAAAAATTCTAAATAGATATCACGTCTCTTATTGTAACTTTTTTGCAATACTTTATTGAATTGTTTCCGATTGTTATCGGTTTTGAGTAGTGCTCTTGCAAAAAAAAATTTATTTTTTTTCAAATAGCGGTCGCCTCTCCGCAGACAATGGCAAATCTCCGAGTGTACTTCTGCCATAAAAAAGGAGATGGAGGAAAAATGTAGATTTCTCCATTTGTGTCACAACATCAAGAAGCGGAACACAATCCTGTTATCCTGTTATGTTCCTTTTCATCCTCAAATAACCAAGGATATAAATTTAAAACTATTTAGCTGTTTCCCTTAAACTAGAAAAAGCCTTGAAAACTTCGAAAAAGATTTGTATGAAATGAAACCAACCGGTTTGCTGAATAAAAAAAAAAATCCGGTTTATTCGGTATTCGGAAAATCAAGATATAAAAAATCCCGGGTTGGAAAAAAGAAGTCAATCACCTTAGTGTTTCTTGTGTTCATGAACATACATAAATATTCATAAATATATATTTTGCAAAAAAAAAAACTATGCTATTATAGACTGCTTTTTGCATATTTTCACACCAACCAAACACAACACGTCATTGTCTAAACAAACCTTCACTTTAAAAGCCCACTAAAACTTAAACAGCATAGAAAATTGCAACCAAAAACGAAGAAAACAAAAATAAGGCAAAATCCCACTAAAAATTTCTATTTCGAAGAAAATTTTCAAAGCATGCGATTTTTGTTTGCAAATAAACAATACAGTAAGTCCTCTTAAGACAGATCTGACACCAAGATTTTTTATATGTACGTAAAAATAATAGACACACTATGCTTGCGTGGAGAGGAAAAGTCAGTGCGCACGTTGTTTATAGAAATAATAACAAATAATTATGGGAAAATTTTCCTCAGCCGCTACGTAGCGCAAAAGCCGCAACAACCAATTCTTTGAGGCTGATTAGTGAAAAGCATCTAGCTTATAAGTATGTATTATTATATTAGTGGAGATGGACAGGTATGCCTTCGAGTGAGTAATTCCTTCTAAACATTTTGTTATATTGTTAATGAGATACTATTTGCGTACTTGGTGGTCATATTTGTAGACATACTCATTTATTTATTTACCTTTGTATATATGTATGTATGCATGTGTGTACGAAATATATGCAAATATGAAACCGCCTTCTTATTTGCCTAATATTTAGCTTGATTTTACTCTGTGGTCACACTCTCACGCTACTTGAATCGGCTTCAACCGATCGTCGCCCGATTGAGGGTGAGCAGCAAGCCAATTTTTCGCAATACAATTCAGTTTGAATTTGTCTTTCCGCCACAACGCTTTTGGTGGCATTTAGTAATTTATTCCTGTTTAAAAATATCAACAACATACGGTTGCATACGATTTCGCGCGTGTTGTTGAGAAGTGAAACCCAATTAATATTAATAAAAAAAATATAAAAAAATAACGTTTTGAAAAAGTACTATTTTAAAAATTTTTCACAAATTTAAGATGTGTGCGAATATGGCTAAATTGTGTACTACATACATATATAGTTATTAATAACATTAAAAAAAGGCGGTGAACTCAGTAGGTGTGTAATATCTTTGAGTTTAACAAAAAATAATGAAATGTACATAATTTTCATTGTGTGTCTAAATGCGATTCTTGCTTGGCATTATAACACTGAGCGTACAGTTTTTATACCCTGAAAGTATCAATTGGTGCTGCATATAAAACGCAAATCAATAGATCCTTTTTACCGTAGATTGGCATTGAGAAACATAGCAAATAACAGTACATTGTAGATTTTTGTCTAACAAATCCAACATTTGGGTAGTTTATTATACCCGAGCGCACTTGTGCACAAGGGTATATTAATTTTGTTCACATAACGGTTGTTTGTAACAGCCAAAACGAATCGAGATAGATATAGACAAATGTATACATAAATGATCAGGATGAAAAAAGAAATCGATTAAGCCATGTCTGTCTGTCCGTCCGTCTGTCCGTCTGTCCGTCTGTCCGTGTACACGATAACTCGAGCAAAAATTGAGATATCTCAACGAAATTTGGTATGTAGGTTTCCCTTAATCCAAGGTAGGTTG
>NW_016180949.1:0-6503 GCF_001687245.7 Rhagoletis zephyria | reverse complement strand
ATTAACGATTAAAATGTTAATCGCGTTTGACGATTAAAATTAATTAGTTCTAATCAAATGTACGTTCAATGATAACATTTTTTTAATCGTTAATCGCTGGCTGCGATTACGTTTAACTAATTTAAAACATTAATCGTTAATCCAATTAATAATAAAATCTGATAACATTGTCTAGTTTGTCCGAGTTTGAAACCAAATATGTACCAGTTATACTAATTATTTTGTGTTCTAGGCTTATAAAAAGCACATAATATAAAAAAATTATAATTATTGTTATTAGTAATACATAAACTGGGAACTTTTACAAACCTAGTTTGTAAGTATATATCTTAATGAAAATGTACACCAAATTGCTTAGATTGATGAGCAAACCCGACTTAGACATACCGGATTAACTTGGTTTGTGTGCACAGGGAAATTCCAGCATAACTTAATTAATCACCAAACCTACTTGATAAAATTAAGAGTTAATGATTAAAAATTAATTTTTTAATCGCGGTTACGATTAACTGTTTAGTCAGATTAAAATTAATCATGATTAACTGTAATCAGATTGAATTTAATCGAATTAACTAACTGATTAAAACATCAATCGATTAATGCAAACATTAATTTCACTTACATATCACCAGGGGAACGGAATTTCAGGACCTATAAGAAAGGCAAAATGATATATCGAAATAGGCTGGAAAAGTCAAAATGAAATATCGAAAAAGGCAGGAAAAGGCACTAGGTATTGCCGAAAAGCAAAATAAAGGTACTGGCCCAATGCAGGCTTGCTTTGCTTGCTTCGCTCCGAGAAGTGTCAAAAATTATTTGGAACATACTAAAATGTATAAAGGCTGGCCAAATGGCAGCTTTTCTTCACTTGCTTTAAGCGCCTCAAAGTTTTAAATAGACAAATGTTTTATTTGAAAGCGNCTGGCCAAATGGGAGCTTTTCTTCACTTGCCTTAAGCGCCTCAAAGTTTTAATTAGACAAATGTTTTATTTGAAAGCGTTTTGTAGGATTTTGACAAAGAGGCATGTTCCTGTTCAAAATACATAAATTCAAAAAAAAATTTGCTTACTTAATTCAAAAAAAGCAATTCGAAATCAAATTTAACATATCGTTATATTATAGTAAACAATTGCAAAGCTCATTTTTACAAATTTTACATGAGAGGAAAAAACTTCTTATAGCTCTTTTCTTCAATTAAATCGCTTTATTAAGTTATAGTTTTTTTAGTAACTGTAGATATACATATGTATGTGTCATTACCAGGGAACGGATTTTATGGAAATTGCCTTTTTTCTGCTAAAGAGATACAATATATTCGATTAAGAATGTCCACGACTTAGCTTTCCCTGATTCCATATATACAAATTTAATGTTGCCTTTTTTTGCCTTTTTGAAGATATTTGCCTTTTTTAAGATTTTTGCCTTTTTTACTTTTTCTACCTTTAAAAAAGCAATTATAGCATTTACAATTTTTTTTTAAGATTAAAAAATATACACATGCCCATGCGGCTTATAGAGGCGCAGAGACCTCTTGCCAAATTGGTGTTGGAAAAATTCAAAGCCGTTTTCTCAGCTAACGTAGGCTTGGGGATAATAAGGAGTGTGGATAAAATTGTCAAGAGCGAGGAAAACGCCCTTATTCCTGATAATATGAACGTTTCAATCGTTCCATATTTAAATTGGGCTTCACTTGTATCTACGTACATCGAGCGCACATTTAGTACATTCAAGGCTTCTATAAGCCGCATGGGCATGTGTAGATATATTTTTTAATCTTAAAAAAAAAAAAAATTGTAAATGCTATAATCACTTTTTTAAAGGTAGAAAAGGCAAATATCTTAAAAAAGGCAAAAAAAGCAAATATCTTAAAAAAGGCAAAAAAAGGTAACATCAAATGTGTATATATGGAATCAGGAAAAGCTAAATCGTGGACATTCTTAAACGAATATACTCTACCCCTTTAGCAGAAAAAAAGGCAATTTCCATAAATTCCGTTCCCTGCATATCACTATACCAAGTTTCAGTTCTCCCCCACAAATACTTCCAGAGATATGTATGTAATATGAAAATTCCAATTTGTATGGGAGGGGCCTTGAGTTACCGGACTTACTTTCAGTCTAAGACCATCCTTCCGAAATCCGTAGTAAGTGTACTAAATTTCGTTCTGATCGGAAAACCGGTTAAGGAAGTAGCCTATTTTTCAATCCAGGTCATAAACCATCTTTGAGTAAAGTTTCATTTTCACACAGGTGGCAATTCTTAAAAAAGTAGCCTATTTTACAGTCTAGGTCATAAGCTATCTATGTGCAAACTTTCATGCAAATCAGTTCAGTCATTTACACGTATTAATTTAATTAAACATTCCTAACACGTCATAACTCTTAAAATAGTAGCCTATTTTCCAACATAGGTCATAAGCTATCTCTGTGCGAAATGTCATGCAAATATATTCAGTCGTTTCCACGTACTAATTTAATTAAAACTTTTTTAACAGGGGGCAACTCTTCCAAAAAATTAGCCTCTTTTCCACTGTACGTCCTAAGCTATCTGCTTGCAAAATTTCGTGCAAATCCATTCAGTCGTTTCCGCGTATTAATTTAATGAAACTTTTTTAACAGGTGGCAATTCTTAAGAAAAGTAGCCTATTTTCCAATCTGTGTGCAAATTTTCATGCAAATCCATTCAGTCGTTCCCGCATATTAAATAAATTAAACTTTAAATAGCCTATTAACCAACCTGGCCCATAAGCTATCTGTGTACAAAATTTCATGCAAATCCCAAACATCCAATCATACAAACTTTCACATTTATAATATTAGTAAGATAACCGTTTTCGTTGTTCAGAGTGAACTCAAAAACTACTGCATATATTTGATTCAAATTTTCAGAGGTTATACCTTGCATATATGGTCCTATTATAGGCTACCAGAAAACTCGCTAGGTGGCGCTGGGGTCGAGGTATTTATAAAAGTCGTCAGTACAATCTATTTGCAATTTTCAGAAAAACTACTTTCCGATGTTGAGCCCATCTGGTGCTTAGCTGTCATCACTAATTCTAATTTGGACTATGCAATCCAATAAAAAATTTTTTTAACAAACGATATACATACGTGGTCAGTATCAATATCAGCGATAGCAGTTAAATCTTAGGTGAATTTCAATAATAAATATCAATAACAATATTGACAACAAAATCGATAAAAATATCGATAACAAAATCGATAGCAAAATTGATAACGATATCAATAAAAATTTCGATAAAAAATCTATAAATACCGATAACAGAATCGATAAATATCAATAACAAAATCGATAAATGTCAATCGATAAATATCGATAAATGAATTGATAAAAAAATCGCTAAGTTTCGTAACAAAATCGAAAAATATCGATAACAAAATAGTTAAAAATATCGATTACAAAATTCTGTGGGGGGGGAAAGGAGAGTTTAGTTTCCTTTTCAGAACTTTTATTCTCTTATATGGTTTACGGACCAATATCACGGTTGCCAACCGTCTCGTTTTCGGCGGGACTGTCCCGGCTTTAAGAACTATGTCCCGGTCCCGGTACAATACCTGCCGGGACGCAAAATGTCCCGGTTTTTGGCAAGAATAAAATTTAGACTTCTCGTTGTTAAAAAATTAGATCTCTTTAAATATTTGAATTTTACTTATTCTATTTACTAATCGCCACTATACGTCGAAAAGTAAAAGTACAAACTATGAAGTGCAAAGTATGTCCGATATTTTTTTTGTTGAGAAGAAACTACCCGCAAAAAAATTCCCAAAGGTCAATACGATTTTTTACTAACTTCAAACTGGCACATTGTTATAGTAAAATGCCAACGTGTAGGCAAATTCATGGAATTTTACTGAGTTTTGCACGAAGTTAAGAGATTTTTTTATGTTTTTGTTGTAGTATAAGCAATATTTTTATAAAAAATAAATTTTAGGTAAAAAATGTTGCATACATTGTGAGAAATTCCTGGTGGCAATAATTTAGTGCTGCACTATACATACATATATTTTTAGTTAACTTTTATTAAAGTTTGTAATTAATTTAGAAATATTATCATTGAAGCTTCGTTTTATGAAATTTTTTATATGTATATGAAATTTTACTTTCTTTTTGTTATTTATGGCCTCATAACAATTATATTCAACTATTTGTTTGAGCTTGAGGCCATTATTATTACTGCAATTTTTTGTGGAAAAACAACAGTAATTTACATTTTGATAGAAGTCATAGCTGCTATTTCGGGCAGCTATTCTGCTGCTATTTAGACTTTACCATGATGTTGTTGGTGATTTTTTGTTAATAACTATTCTATATTTAGGACTAGGTTTGGGCAAATGAGCGTAAGTGCGAAATTTATGGCCAAGAGAGGGCCACATTTCGATGGTCCTCTGCAATAACTTCTGGTTTTCACAAACTCGTCCAGAAAAATAGTGAGGCCGAATTCGGGCTATTGAGAAGCTCAAAATGGCTTTCAACAGCCCGAGAATCAACCAAAGAGACAAAAATTTACCACTTTCGGGCACCTGCGGGCGAGCAAAAGAACAGACTTGTTGTGCGTCCCGGTTTCAAGAATCCAAAAGTTGGCAAGCGTGACCAATATTGAAGTTGCAAGATCATAGAAGAATATTACGCACGCTTGGCAGAGATATCACAGGTGGAAATAAGACCATCGGTAAAACTCACCACGTCGAAAGGGATTAGTATTCCATATGGTATCACAGCGCTACTATTCTTGGCCTATGCGTGAGGAGGATTCTGCCCCTTATTCGTTTCAATTTAAACTAAAAATGTGTACTTTACAGAACGCCTTTGCTTCTAACGCTATATTGGTATTGGCCAAAGGAAAAAATCTTATTGGGGCCGCGAAGCAAGCGGGCATTGGCTAGTTTTACTATATTTGGCCCATGGTTTCGCGAATATATTGAGATTGTGTTTAAAATTAACATTCCTAGTATGTATGTACAGTGAAACCCACTTAAGTACCTCCACGCTTAAGTACCTAACCCGCTTAAGTAACCAACCTTTTTGGGCACCGTGAATATTTTAATGTAATCTGAAGGCAAACCCTCTTTTAAGTACATCCCCTCTTATTTACCCAACCCGCCAAAGTACCTAAATTCTTCGTACCCCATTTACCATTTTACAAATGAATTCTAAAAAAAGACCAACGGTAATTTTTAGCTACTTGAAACTTGTACATTATTACACTAAAATTTAATGGTCTATAAAAACTTCGGAGAAAAAAGTTTGAAATTTTGATGAAAATTTGGTGAAGTTTCCTTTCAGTTTTCTAAAAAATTTTAAGCTTAGGTTTAAATGATATTTATTAGGGAATGAACTGTGTTTTAATTGAAAAATCTTAAAAATTAATAAATAAGCATAGGTGGCAAACAACATCATTTTGAATTTACACATTACAATTTGAATGAACACTGTATTTATGTATGAATATGTATAACTAGCAGACCCGGCGAGCTTCGTCCCGCCCAAAATTAGATTTTTAATTTAAACACTTTGGTCTAACAGTTTCTCCAACAATATACATTTACGATTTGTACTGCACATTCATCGGCTAAGACTATGGTTTGGTGGTCGTTGCCGCCTTAAATAGCCGAACGAAAGTGTTATGTCCATGAGAAGTTCCCTGGTGGCAACAATGATCCGGATCTATAGTGAATGTGCCCTAGAAACTTTATCTTATAGTTGGTGGCAATTTCAAAATTAATGCGTACCCTTGTTCAACAGAAATATATGAGAAATATGTAGATACATAAACTGAGATGAAATATCTTGAAAGCCAGTTTCGTGAAATCAATTTAAGTGAAAAATTATTTTTTTCTGTCAGGTTCTATAATAAATTCCATTCTGCTTACAGCAGATATACTCAACAGCTGTAAACTGGGGTTTTTGAGACTTTTCGTCGTCGATATTTTCGGAGCGCTACAAACAAGACATTTTGAACTTTGTAACTTTCCTTTATTTGATTGTAAGAGTAATAATAAGTGTTTAAATAAATATCTGAAATAAGCGTAAACACTAAAGTGGTGACCCCGATTACAGCGAGAGGAAATTTGATACGGTTGTCGTGTGTTTCGATCTAGCGAAAGCGCACTACACTACTGCTAGCGAATTCTCAGAACATTCCGGAAAATTGACGATGCTCACAATTTCGTTGAATTTCACAACAGCCCATAATCATCGTTTGTCTTGGTGTGAGGGGTTATGTCGAGCGGTCGCTACAAACTACGTAGCACAGCAAATCTAGACTCCAGTGAGGAGGATTTATTCCACGACAGTGAAATGACGCAATTGAACGAAGAGGTGAAACAACAGCTGCAGACAGTGCAGAATAGCATCGAAGTACTGCAAAATGCTTGCACTCCAGTCAATTCTCGNGCGAGAGGAAATTTGATACGGTTGTCGTGTGTTTCGATCTAGCGAAAGCGCACTACACTACTGCTAGCGAATTCTCAGAACATTCCGGA
>NW_016180948.1:0-6503 GCF_001687245.7 Rhagoletis zephyria | reverse complement strand
GTATACATTTGTCTATATCTATCTCGATTCGTTTTGCCTGTTACAAACAACCGTTATGTGAACAAAGTTATAATACCCTTGTGCACAAGTGCGCTCGGGTATAAAAACAAGTTGCAAGAAAAAAGCGACGGCGTCGTCACAGTATTTTTTTTTCAATGCGTCAGTATATGTTGCACGCGTTGCAATCAAACTGTGGCACTAACAAGTTTATAAGTAAATAACGTAACAACATGCAATATTGTATTGTATGCAATAGAAACAAATGCACTAAGAGCTAAATACAAATGTACACTACTCGTAACAATGATAAGCCAGCAAATGCCTGTGAATTGGGTCAATGAAGTTTTTAAGATACTCAACTAAACTACGAGTACTGTAGCAATAAGCTTAACGACAACCTGACGACCGCTCGCTGAGCTACACTGATGGCCACACGTTGCCTGCAACAATAACAAAGAACTGCGTAAACAAGTAATGCTACGAAATATGCAAAATTGCGGGAAAATCGAAGAAAACAATTGGAAGATGTTGCAGGGCTACGCAGCGGTGAATAAAGTTGTTGCCACAGCGTACTAATAACAGCAACAACATGGTGGCTATGTGAATAATTGCCACACTCACACACACACACATGCATTCGTTGAAAGGTATTGCATTGTTCGTCAACACTTTTTTGCTTAAACTAACATGTACTCGTGGTAGGTGCGCATACACGTGTGGCATGTTTCATGAACAATAGCGCGAAAATTTTATGTAATAGCGACTAGTTGTGGCAAATTCAGATGACTGTGGTACGACAGCAACTAATGTGCGAAATCCGTTGTGGCAACAAGTTGTTGAAAAGTTTACAATTGCTTGCCACTTGCTGCAGCGTTCGAGTTTACGGTCGCGTGGATCGGCGAATGGCGCAGATGCATACGATACGTACATACATACATACATACATAGATTTGTGCATACGTAGGATGTTTTTTGGAAATTTGCCTGTCACAACTCCCACGTTGCCACAATACAGCTAACTAAGCGCTCTTATCTGAGTTGTGTAATTGAATGTAGGTATGGGTGTGTGTATGTAGGATATGTGTGGTATGATTGCACAATGCAACTGGTCGATCGTCGTTCGAAATGGTTCCATTTCCCGTTTTTTTGCAGTTATCTGGCAAAGGCTACAATTGCCACATATGTGTGCATGGGTGTTGCATGCGGCAATTAAGAAAATATATAATAAAATGAAGTTGGAACTAAAATAAAATTATAAAAAAGAGGAAATCAAACACTGCAACAAATATACATATGTAAATATATTTTTTAATCTGTCAATATGCGTTACTCCCGCAATCCTAATACAATAGCTTCCCTATCGGCTATCGGCCAAACTGGACTACGGTAGAGACAGAAGCGCAGAAAACCAATATAAAATATTATAAAATATCGTCTAATCTAACCAGCAGAAGTATAGACCCCAATGGGGTGTCAGTCAAAACAATCAGACCAGCAGGTCTGCGGCGAATAACAAACGTACATTAGAGGACGGAAGTGGTGTTTAGAAAATTAGAGGTTTTTCGAGAAAAAGCAACTAAGAAAGCGGAGCAGAAAGATCTAGAAAAAAAAATCCGGATCGCCCAAGAAACAATCAGAAGCGGCTCTCATAACAAGAACTTATTTTTCTACTACTTCTACTACAACCGTCGTCGCTTCGTACCGAAGGCAGAAAACTTCGCCAGTTACCTCACCCCGTTGCGAAAGTTTTTCATACCGAGTGCAGAAAGGTTCTTCTGCACTTGGTCCGTCCGTTGTGTTCGTGGGCAATCTGGCTTTCTTTTTCCACCCAGTCGAAACATCTTTTCACCCAAGTGTCGTCATCCGTGCGTCTAAGCCACCGCAATCATCATCCATGCTTGACAAAGTAGGAAAGCTTTTAGAGAGGATACTTAAACCTGGGCTCACAACAGCCATCTCTCATAACATAGAAAATACAACTTTCTAGTCAGGGACCGTAACAGTTACAAAAAATCCGTCTTCAACAACTATTTTTTGTCTTTTATTTAATTACTCCTTAAATAACAGTTGTTTCTGAATTTTATTTAATAAATCCAAATTAACATTAATTTTTGATTTTTATCTAAATAATCCGCAAATAACAGTTATTTTTTTTTGAAATTATATATCTTAGATAACAGTGATTGAAGACTTTTACTTATAAAATTCATCAATAAAAATCAGTAACCGAGTTTAATTTTTTAAATCATACGTATAATTTTAAAAAATTTTAATTTACAGATTATTTAGATAAAAATCAAAATTAATTGTTATTTTGGATTTACAAAATAAAAATCAAAAATAATTGTTATTATTTTTAAGTTTGCATTAAAATTACAAATAAAAATTTATTTTCAAATTTGATTCTCGGTGAAAAAAGAAATCGATTGGTTTGTGTCACTTAGTTGTAGAATATTTCCGTAATAGTGAATTTTTCAATGACAGTTTTCATCAATAGCTGTTATGTTCGGTCCCTGGTACTAGTGTTTCGTATTTCGTCGGCAGGCGCTCAATCGGCATAAGCTGAATCTGACGTTTCTGTCTTAGCGCAGTTCGTCGTGTGCTGCATTTGCTTGGCCTCACCCCTATGGTAGGTTTTACACAGGAACATTTCTGCCACCAGAACAACTCTGTTTATAGGCAAGAGAGGCAGTGCGGTGAGGTAAAGTTTCTCAAAAAGTTGTTCCAGCTTCTACCCGCATTAAAGTGGCAGTTCTGCCGCAGCGCAGTAACACATGCGCAACTACGAACATGCCGCTACGCAACTTTCAAGCACAAAATTACAAACGCATGCAAACGTCCTGTACGTATGCACATTTTGTTCTGCTAGTTTTCATCCAGTGTGAAACCGTCAGTCATTCTAATGTGAAATAGCCCTATGAGTTATTTAACCCCTCTTCCCCTCCCACCTCTTTTGTATGAGCTGTACGGCCCCACACATCCACACATTTAAGTCGAGAGTCAGGGTCATGCGTACGTATTGTTGTTCGGGGCCTTCCAGCTACAGGCGACAGCCAGAGTGGCTCCTTCTCTACGTCTAACCGATCTCAACCTCTTCCGTTCCCTCAATTTAGCGATTATTGCTGCTGCGGCGATGCTTACAGCTCCTCAGTTGGATGAGGCTTCCATCATTTAACACTCTAAGTTCTGTACGGTAGGGCATTCGCCGAGCGCTTCACGTAGAACTTCTTTCTCAACATTGAAAAATGGACAGCTAAACAGTAAATTCTCCGCGCCTTCGGCGAAGTTGGGACCACAAATCTCACAATGGCCGAAGTGCTCGTGGTTAAAGCACTGTAAGTCGTATCTACAGAAGCCATTTCCAGTTAGTAGTTGCGCCGTGCGGCCGAGTAATTCAGCTCTCTATATTAGGGATGAACCGATGTGTCCACCAGCCATTGATAGTTGTGTCCCATCGTTCCTGCCATTCGGATAGAGTGCGCCTTCTCGCGAGCGTTCCTGTGTTCGATGGAGCAGCCGAGTGTGGTGAATGAGACTTCCTTCGCCAGTAAATCAATAGGGTGCAGCCCAGCCACCACAATGGCTGCGCCTTTTGAAACCGTCCGAAAAGTTTAACAAACTCATAATGCACAGAGTCTGTAGATAGACTTGATGCCACGGCTGTATGAACCTTCGTAGAGTGAATCTACCGAAATATCGGAGCCATACTTGATTTATGACTNCCGAAGAAATTCGGGCTATTCCGGCCGAAATGCTCGAAAAAGTTGCCCAAAATTGGACTTTCCGAATGGACCACCTAAGACGCAGCCGCGGTCAACATTTAAATGAAATTATCTTCAAAAAGTAAATGTCATGGACCAATCTAACGTTTCAAATAAAGAACCGATGAAATTTTATGCGTTTTTTTTAAAAAAAAAGGTATCAAGCTCTTAAAAAATCACCCGTTATAAGCGGAAAATTGGGGTCTGTATGAAGGTTCATCGAAGGAAATTTTATTACTAGGAAATGGGAAATGTCACCCTGTCGTAATACGAAAAGTGGTTTCAGGGTCGGAGTTAGTTAGTTTCTGGTTATACCACTGATGGACGCGACAATAGCAATGATGCTATGCCGCTGCCCACAACAACGTTAAGTAAATTTAATTTAATGAAAAAGTAGTAAAAAATCACAAAAATTTCCTCAAATTTCCCAGCAAACAACTTGTCACCCACCATGCCACACAATGTTGTATGGCACATGCGCCACAGCGCAATTTCAATGCAACCGTTTTTCTTCCTCAACTGTAACGAGGAACACTCGACGCCATCACCAATTGTTGGCAACATGGTGGTGCCACAATTACCGCTGCTTTTTGCTGCGCTCGCTCGCGCGCTCGTTTGTTCATTCGCTCGCTCGCGCGCTTGATTCATATCAACTTGTACGATTTATGTATTTGTCTTTAATACTATTTTATTACCGCATTTACTGTCAAATTGCACATGCGCTTTAAAATATCTCCTTTTTTCCGCTTCTATTCCTCCATTGTTGTTGTTAGTTGCAAGCAAAGTTGTTGAATTTCATAATTGTTGCATGTTGTTATTTACTACTTGCTGTGGCACAATGCGCTTTGCACTGTGTGCTGGCGCTCAAGTTGCGCTTTGAAATTCATGTTAGCTTTCAGTAAATTACCTAATGATACCATTGTTATTGTAATTGTCGGTCATGTTGTTGTTGTTGGCTTGCAAATTTACAACTGCAAACGGCCAACTTCGAATTCAGCGCATAGCTGTTAGTGGCTGTGTGTGTGTGTAGTTGATTTCGGGTGAGTGAGTAGCATACATTTTCTTGCAACAAATATATGCACACACACACACTTATACAGAAATTGCACGAAGCCTTGTATGCACTTTGTTGTCGTTTTTGTATTGGCAACTTTTGCTTAATCGCTTCCCCTAATTGTAATATCAGTGCTTTATTATGGCTATTTTTCGTGCTCGTTTTCCTTGCAGTTGTTGTTTCTGCTTTTTTTGTGGTAACCTGTTTATTGCAGCTATTAAAAATTGTAAAAAGCAATATTAAGTGCTATGTATGTATGTATCTAATAATGATTACGTGTTCTGGCTATTTAATTTTCTACTTTGCAACAAGCTTCATTTGCTGATATTTACTTGTTGAATCTAAATACCTTTGGCGACCACACACGACGTCTGTAAAAAAAAATATGTATTGGGCAGCATAAATAGGAGGCTAAGCAAAGAAACGTGTTACATGGATAATCAACTAATGTCTAGGGCGAAATTTAAGGCGAAGCAAAATTACTGTGAATTACTTCTAACTAGAACTAGCGAGAGTAATGAATGTCACAAGATATACAAAAAGAAAAACAAATTTTTTTTAAATATGGCTTAAAATTTGAAGCACATAGAAATGGGCAAAATACATCGCACGCCTTTGGAATCTAACAAGGAAATTCTAGCTGAGATAGAAAAAAGTCTTTCGTATGACAAATGAAAGACAGATGCCGATCGAGAGGTCCGAGTTCGAGTCCTGGCGCAGCGGAATCTTCTTTTCTTTTTTTAATCAACCTTTTAGTATTTCTTAATTTAATTTTTCAGATTTTTTGTTTTTAAAAAGGAAGTATACCTATATTTATTAATTTAATTTAATTTTTAGAAACCTATTTAATGTCTTTCGTCACTACATAGATACGAACAAAGGCGCGTGCTCCAAAGTTGATCGCGAAAAAAAGACTCAAAAAAACAAACTTCAGCGAAGTAAGGCGCCTAAACCTAGTCGACGGCGAAGAAAGACGCGTTAACCTATTTGACGGCGAAGAAAGACGCGTAAACTTTTTTTTGCGGTCAACTATGTTTGCGGGTGTAATATATATAAACGAGTTTTTGGGGAATAAAATCTATGTTTACGCGTCTTTCTTCGCCGTCAACTAAGTTTCCGCGTCTTTTTTCGTCGCAGTTTTTTTACGTGCCTTTTTTCGTCAACGCGTCCTTTTTCCCCGTCAAAACACTGGCACGCCTTTATTAGTATTATGATTTCTTTTAATTAAAATTTTTAAAATTTTTTCTTTAATGGTTCGGTTGTTATTGTTTTAAAAAGAATATTTTTTTTTAATTTCATCTAAATTTTAGGAACTTATTTTTTTTTTAATTTTTAACCATTTTTTTAGTTAATTTGTTTGATTTTATTACGCAAAAAAAATGTTTTTTTTATTTCATTTATTTTATGGAAATTTATTTTATTTATTTTTTCCTAGTTTTTTACAACGCTTTTATCAACTTGCATTGTTGTGTGTCCAGAAACTTTCAATGTTGTGGATCCAGAAACTTTCAATGTTGTGTGTCCGACACCATAAAACATTTGCTTTGAAAAGNGAATAGGGCGAGGTAGATGGCATCTAGATGTCGCCCTATGTACTACGTTTGCTACAGCGGAAATAGACGACACGCAATTTCTTTATTAAAATTAATTGGTGCTCGTTTGTATGTACATACATTTGTAAATGCATG
>NW_016180947.1:0-6504 GCF_001687245.7 Rhagoletis zephyria | reverse complement strand
TCCAAACCTTGAAAACTTATAGTGCAAGGTTTATATCCAGGTTAGAATGTGAAGAGAGTTGCCACCTTTTAAAAATATAAATTCAATGATATGGCTATCGATTGAAATAGTTTTGAAAATGCTTTTTTTTTTAAACTACACGTAGAAGGGTTGCCACGAGTTCGCAAAATCAAATTCAACTTGCATTAAGGGAATTAGGTTATTCAAATACATTTGCATCACAATATCGGTCAGATGAAAGAGGATTGCGAAGGATTTCGTTTGAAAATATTTGCTACCCGGCTGATCAGAGTCTCATTTCACGGATGAGCCCTCAACATAACGTAAAGCTCTGGTAATAAAGGGCCTTAGCTTAAGAATGACGAAAAATTGTCACTGGCTCTCCTACTATTACTAGTTAAATGTTCAAGTTTTGGAGCAATAAAAATTTTAGTCCTGCTCATGGACAAGCTACTGCATTGTAAGTTCTTTGCTTGTTAATTAAACTTGACAATGAAGTTTGTATTAAAATCCAGCTGTGCGTATGTAAACTCAGCCTGCAGTAACTTTGAAATACATATTAGTTACTATACATTTGTGAAAGCCACTGCAAAAAGTCCAGCCGCAATTCAAAAAAATTGCTAAAAGCGTTTCCAAAATTTAATTGCTGTTCAACAATGAAATTAAATTAGTCTGCAAAGACAACAAAAAGAGTTAGGTCTTCGAAACCACAAGTTAAGTAACTATAAAAGCAAACTATGCTGTAGTTCTACAAATTAAGCATGTGTGCAAAAATGTTTACATGCTTACAAACATACAAAAAATATTTGCAAACATACATACATATGCATCTATATACATCTACATATGCACATATGTATGTACATTAGACCGTACCAGAAAAAAAAGTCACCTCTGAGCTATTTTTCGCCATATCCTCGGCATTTACATACAATCGGATCTTAAAGATATCATACTTTCGATGTTTTTGTCTCAAGGAGAAATATTTTTTATTCCACAGTTTATTGACCTCAAGTGCCCGGTTCTAGTACTTACCCACCAGATCGCAGTTCCTACCACCATAATATCAGTAAATTAAAGCTCGGCATAACTTATTAAACGTTTAGTTGTCATTTACAGGGCAGAGAAAGCGAAAAAAAACAAAAAGTTTATTTCTAAATTATTTAGTAATAGGGCTAAGTTGTTATAAATCTATTAAACCATATGGAAAATATGTCAAAACACTATACTCCTTACCAGGGAACGGATTTTATGGAAATTGCCTTTTTTTTGCTAAAGAGATAGAGTACATATATTTGATTAAGAATGTGATTGAATATGGTTCGTAAAATATCATTAAGTCCATATATTCGAAGAAGTAAAATCTTTTTCGTAAGCTGAAACATGCAAACGATAATTTAAATAGACTTTTAATCTTAAACTTTCACTTCGAATTTAAAGCGAGCGACGGTGGAATCACCCTGGTAAGATAATATTTTGATTATTCCAGTATGATTATTAAATTTAAAAATTAGTAATTATTGCCGAATGTAGGTGTCACCGCTCAGTTCGGCACATACAGCATTGGCCATATCTTTAACAACCCCATTTCAAAGTGATATTGTTTGCTACTTTTGTTTAATTATTAATTTTTAAGAATTTTCAATTGAAACAAAGTTCATTCTCCAACAAAACTCATATAAACCCAAGTTTTAAACTTTGTAAATGACTGCAAACTTTTTTTGTCGCATTTACTTCCGTATAACGAATAAACACAATTTATTTTTATATGGAAGAAACCCGCAACACCTTCGGCGAAAAAAATTCTAAAAAATCAACGGTAATTTTTAGCCAATTGAAATTTGCATATTGTTAGATTAAAATTGAATGGGCTATAAAACTGTGTACTCAAATAAATTCTAACACTTCTGAGAACAAAATTTTAAATTTGGGGGAAAATTTGTCGAATTCCCTTGTAATTTTCTATAAAGTTTTAAACTTCTGGGGTATATGGATTTATTTAGAGAACGAACTGTATTTCAGTGGAAAATTCTCAAAAATAAATAAATAAACATGAATGGCAAACAATATAACTTTGAAATTGGGGTGCTATTGTATTGGCCAATACTGTACATTGCTTTAGAAATTTTCTTGCAAAAATAACTTAGGCTCTGGTGTATGGCGATTTTTTTTTGTTTGCTTATAAGCTGGTACGGTCTAATGTATATATGGGTGTAGGTATGAAGACACATTTTTTCAATCTATTGACACATGTGTTTGAAATTTCTCTTTCATCATTCTTAGCATTTTGTTTTGATAAACGATTGCTACAATTTCGTTGTTGTGCGCTATACTCTCTTTTAAGCTATCTATTTTCACTCAATTTAACAACAGAAGCTGGGCATCTGTCTACCGATTATTATGTAGACACTTAGCCAACAGATACTAAGTACAAACATTCATACTGACAAGCATACCATACATACATATCATCGTTTAAAGTACAAAACCGCGTAATTGACATTTGCTGCCAAAAATTGGATTTGCTCACACAAGCTCTTGGCTCAATCCTTATCCATTTGTCGTGAAGTATACCAGCCAGAAATGTGATTTGCTATATACAAAAGAGAACCATTTTCGAATATGAGTGTTTTTGCTCTCTAGAAAATAATTTATTCAACCAAACATACGCGGTTTTGCATTTTGTTGATACGCGGTTTTGTATTTTAAACGACGATATGTATGTATGTACATATGGTCAACATTTGCTCCAGTTTATTACATCTGCAAATGACAAGAATGGTCGTAATAAAACAGCAGCGACAATGACCAAAACAACAATTGCAAGCAATAAATACTTAAGTATGACAGCAATACAAATATATCTACATTTGGGTGGTCCAAAAACAGTTAAGTCGGAATTGTAATGCTCTCACCCTTTAGGATTGTTCTGTATCGAAAAAAGTATACCCCTATTTTTTATTTTGAAATAAAAAAAAAAAAATATTTAGAGGTGGCTCAAGACGCTCAAAGTTTTCCATGTATTTGTATTTGGGAAAAATAAATTTTTTCGTAGAAATGGTATAGGATTCTTGAAAGTCAATATTTTTCGATCGGAAAACTCTGGTTTTCTTCAGGAGGCTTTCAATAATAATACCCAATTATTTATTTAACCATTTCTTTAATACTAACGAGTTTTTATTGGCCGCCCATTGAATTTGTAAGGGTTTTTTGGATTTTTGGCGGACCTATAGATTATAGTTGCTACGAAAAAATTGTTAAATGGTTATTATTGGGAATCTCCTGCAGATAAACTAAGTTTTCTGGTAGAAAAAAATGGATTTTTAACTTATCCCCCATATAAGATATGTACATGTAAAACTTTGGCCGCTTTGAGCAACCTC
Organism: Rhagoletis zephyria; assembly: GCF_001687245.7. Lineage (NCBI taxonomy): Eukaryota > Metazoa > Arthropoda > Insecta > Diptera > Tephritidae > Rhagoletis > Rhagoletis zephyria. The sequence goes on along the minus strand of NW_016180947.1, from coordinate 3,121 downwards.
TAAATGTTTTTTGATTTCGAAATAAAAAATAAGGGTATTTTTTTCGGTATAGAACAATGCTAAGGGTGAGAGCATAGAAATTCCGACTTTGCTTTTTCACAGGCATGTTTGGACCACCCTAATGTACATACATATAATTACATAGTAGCTTGCAGCAGCTTTAATCGCTTGTATAAATATAAAAAAAGGCGAAGAATCAACTGGAAGCTACAACAGTTTGTAAAAGCCACTGAAGTGAAGGTGGTTCGAAAAGTTGAGCATAGGCCTACAAAAACTGATTTTATTTTTAATCCATTCGTCGAATCTGACAAATTGGTAGGATCCATTTTGAAAGAACTGGCTCGACCAAAATTGAAATGGTACTGAACAGATTTTTTCTGATGGAATTCATCTGGCAATGATAAAAATTCGAGATTATTTAGCCGATATTTTCCAAAGCCGACTGATTTCGTGAAATAAATAATAATTTCAACATCTTCAATTTGCTTGAAATTCTATATTACATAAAGTAAACTAAAACATAATTTGATTTGATCTATCTGCCAGATTTTGATCAAGTTTTAACGCCATTTTAAGCGAAAAAAGCTGATTTGTTTTCCTATACATGCGGTACATATGTACGTGTGGGCATTTTCAATTTGGCGTGAGGGGGCATTTGTATGACAACATGTCAAAAAATGAAACGAAAAAGCCAAAACTTTAAAAAAGATTTTCTGCATTTGCATAATAATTAAGTAGCCCTTTATACAGCAAAAAAAAATGCAACAATGCAGTAGAGATTTAAATATATAAGCAAACGTATAAGTACGCTGGCGTGATATTACAAAAAACAGAAGTGGGTTCCGACTTGGGTTACAAAATTGCAAAACTCTGCGAAGTGGGCAAGAATATTTGTATACAATTTTTTGTAGTAATATTTGAAATATTTAAGGTTAATTTTCCAAGTTTTTAAATACAAAAATCTTTCCTGTTTTTTACCAGCCAAAGTATATGGGATGAAGTTACGTTACTTGTACAAAGCTGGAAGCAGCTCAGCGCTCGCAGTATTTGCACCAAGGCGTAATGAAATAAAACCTTAAAGATTGTGGCGTGATGTGATGGCTGACGTCGCTAGTCGATAATCTCCAGAAAAAGAAGTGACCGCCTTTTTTTTAGCAAAGCTAAGTTTTTCGCCTCGAAACGGTAAAACTGAGGGGAAACCTAACGAAAGTAAATTTAGCGGAAAATACATACTAAACGGCCGTACATATACAGTGGCGCTCACCTAAATAGCCTAGTTTTATTTTTTACAATATTCGCAAAGTTTTACGTGCTACATTTTTTGGTTTTTTAAATATATGTATGGTATAGTGGGTTCTATAACATAAACCATATACATAAGTCAAACTTTAAAACGTTGTGTACAGTTCTGGAAAATTTAACAAATTTCAAAAAAACGTCATCAAAATTTGTAGCGCATTCAATTTTAGTGTAATATTTACAGTTTTGAAAATTCGAAAAAATCCCTTTGATTTGTGCGAATATTTTTTTTCGAGGGTGCTGCGTATTTTCTTCCATATAAAAATAGATTTTATTCATGCGTTATAAGGGGAAAAATGCCTACACCCTTGACAAAAAATTCTCAAAAATTATATCATAAAAAAATTAAGGAAAAGACGCGTTTTTGTTAGGTTGAAGTGCTTATCATCGAGAAAACTACCCCAACGTAATAAAATAATGTATGGGCGGATCTTATTATGTTAATCGGATCATCATTTAGAAGTTTTTTTTTTCCTTTCATCGATTCGCTGAAATGTACTTGGCACTTTCTCTTTTACTTGCCAGCAATATGCTTCGAGTGGGAAATGCCTTAGTTTTCAGTTGACCGAATGGTTCACTACATTCAAATCTTCGGTTACAGTTTTTAAGATAAATTAATAATAATAATAATTAAACTCAATGGCTTTACCCCCTCTCAACAGGAGCTTTAGCCGACTAGTCGAAGATATTAGATTGTACTTGGAATTCCTGTTAATAGACCCGGTTTCTAATATTGGACTAACTAAAGTTGTAAAAAGAACTTTTTTACATAAGGATCGCAAAACTCTTTTGATCATCACTTTACAAATGCAATAAGCCTTTGGCTTTATTGACTTGAGCATTAATATGAAGGTTGAAATTGAGCTTGGAATCCATTGTGATGCCAAGATCGACAAAAATGGATGCCTGTTCCAGATTATAATTGGATATTGAATAAAAAGCTAGTTAAACTGCCTTTCGTGATAAGCGCGTAACTCTAGATTTTTTAAGGTTTAGTGCCCTATATATATTGGCTAGAATACCACTGGCTTTCCGAATATGTTCAAATAAGTCGTCTAATATTTAGGTAACGCTTTCTTACGCACCAAAGAGAAATTTTTCTATCTAAAAATTTAGAACTTCTTTACTCTTTTCCACACCACCTGCCATATTTATGGCTAACGTAATACCCCATCATCCTCCTTGTGTTCTTAAATATGTTTTCGCAATTGGATCTATTCGCACTGACAGTATTTGTGTTGACTTCGGATAGACTAAGTAGTCGTTTTCTGACTTATTTGCATTTCCGCCTTCGGCGCATTTGTGTCCACTATCCTCTCCACGTCACCCAGCAGTTCTGCTACCACGACGATCACTATAGCTTTACTACCACTCTCCCCTACTTCCCTTACTTCATGTACCATTTGGTCAAACGTTTTTTGTCGCCCAAACACATACTTACATATGGATGTATGCATATTTTCGAATATACATACATGAATGCATATGCACGTAAATACATACAGTGAGCGTCAAAAATAAGTATACCCTGTCGTTTTGACGATTTTATTTACTTTTAATTTCCATACCAAATTTTTTAATTTTTTTTTTAATTTTTGTAATTCATTTAACAGCAAAAACAACCAGAAATTTTTTTTTCGAAATTTTCAACTTTTACATTCGATTTCTGAGAAATTTTTGAGTAAGCAGTTTTGTAGCTGATAAAATTTTAGTTTAATAAAGTGCAATTTTTAATATATATTTATAAAAAAATAAGAAAATTTTGCTCATAGCAAAATATAAATAAATAAAATCGTCAAAACGTCAGGGTATACTTATTTTT
>NW_016180946.1:0-6504 GCF_001687245.7 Rhagoletis zephyria | reverse complement strand
ACCAGCATTTTAATGTTATGTCTCCCTGCTAATGATCCAACCAAAGTATAATTATTGTTTTAGTCTTTCTTATAAATTTTATAAGATTATAAATTTTTGTTTTATTAAATTAAAAAAAAAAAAAACATATATATATATAAAACAAAAAGTCCAAATTATCAAAATTGTATGGCCACAACACATTACATCCACCGATATTTATTTCAAGTGAAAACTCCGTATACTGATTAAAGTTCTTTGGTAGCAAAGTGAAAAAAGACTTAACTAAATGTTTATAACAGGTAAAGGACTAATAATATTGATGAAAACAATCTTAGATTAATCCCTATCAATTAGATTGCAGTGAGTGTGGAAAAAACTTTTACGGAGACTCAACTACATACTATTTTGTATTTTTAATTTTTAGTGTAACTTCATAACTTCTTGACCTTTCGGGACTCCATCTCAGAAAAATAATCATCTCAAAGGTAACTGTTTTCTCTTTTCGTCTCATAAAGTTTGAACAAAACAATTTTGAGAACATGAAATGTATTTTTTTAAATAAAAAAAAAAACGAAGTCTTTTAACAAAATTTTGTATATGAAAAAATTTTAATCCTTTCCAAAAATACCAAATTTTTTTTAAATTGATTAACTATTAGCAAACTTATGAAAAATTTTTTTGAGCCATGTTGGTAATCTTTTAACATTTTGCCACATCCATAATTCTAGGAAAAATTTCTTAAAAATGTTAGGTCCATTTCCGTAAGTTTTAGTATGAAATTAAACTATGTGCAAAATTTGAGCCAAATCGAAACCCATCGCGCAGACGATTACGAAAATGATTAACAAAATTGCGATAACAATATTAATATCGATAACGATAAGAAAGCCAAAGAAATAATCATTTTTGTCCATTGATTTTTTATGCCAAATTCAATTTTATTCTTCGCAGTTGCATAGTCACCCAACAAACTCACATCTCCATTTTTTAACTTTGGTGAACTTTTTCTTCTGATTTTTTATTGTATCATACATACATATGGACAGCATACATACATATGTATGTATGTACGTAACACTAGTGAAATCAAAGTAACATTTACATAATTTTTGAATATTTATTTTGTATGTTATTATCATTGGTATTTTAATAAAAAGGCTAAACCAAAGACGCGACTTGGCGAGTCGCCTTTAAAATTCCAGCATTTCTATTGAAAGAGAAACGTATTTCGTTTTTTATGATATTCATAATTCAATTAACTAATTAGCGCATAATACTAAATATTAATATTTCGAAAATCTATGCAACTTCGATTTAGCTGTGAGATTAACGCGGCATACCACAGAAATGATTCAGGCATAGGCTTACATGCGGTAAAAATGACTTATGTAATATAAAACAAATCTTGTTAAAATGAATTCAATCAACTGCTGCATTTGAGAATAACATTCCTAAATATTTTATTTATATATATATATATTATTTTCGTTAACGTTGTTTGTTATTTTCTGGAGATTTTTATACGCCGAAGATTTAGTGATACTCCTCACTGGCGAATTCCTGTCAACGATAAGTGAACTAATGTAGAGTGCAATAGGTGATATCTTTAAGTTGGTCAAAAAGAATGTATTGCAAGTTAACCGCTATTATTGGTATTTTTTACAAGGAAAACAAAAGTACCCACGATCTCTCTGCCGAAATTAGGGGAATTGAAACTGTCCTCCGTTGAAAAATTCCTCGTACTCTCTAGCAGCATACAACACGTTCAATAGGACCTTTGGAATGCAACGGGGACTATCACCGTAAGTCACCTGTGGGATATACACCACTTTCGTCAGACCAATTGCAACCCACGGGTCCCTAGTATGGTGGTGGGCAGCGCACCTCACGAATGCCGTAACATGATATTTCACCTGCAACCGCTGGATATTTTCATCCAAAAAGAGCGCTCTCAGGCTCGGAGAGGCCAATACGTGGAAGGCAATCAGTCTCGGCCATGCAGCAATGAATGAATGAAATAAATAAGGGCCTGCTCAATAGAATTAAAGCTGACTTAGAAGCCAGCACTAATTACATTACGCCTGTTTGGGACTACAATACTAAGTTACCTATCAGGTTCCCGACCAGAAAAAAAATTGCATGTATGACTGCCAGTATCAGAGGAGTGTATATCCAACTACGCTGATGGTTCAAAGATGAAACAAGAACTCGGAGCCGGTGTCCACTCGAAAGACTGCAGATGAACCGGTGCTTTCGTCTACCGAATGATTGCAGTGTCTTCCAAGCAGAGATCTACGCTATAGAGAGTTTCAGACGACAAAGTAACTTTCTCTGTCGACAGTTAAGCAGCACTCGAGAATTGTATAGAAATGACGCATCACGCTGCCGCCACCGAGCCGTATCAACTTCACTCTATGCTGGGCGCCAGGACATAGCAATATTGAAGGGAATGAGTCGGTTGATGAGGTGGCTAGTTGCGGCTCAGAGATGCCAATTGAAGAAGTGGATAGCTTCGTACTACCAACGTTTGGTGATCACGTTAGGAAAATTGACCGCGACTAATGACTTGTGGAAGAAACGGGATGACTGTGAGATCACAAGATTATTATGGCCGCAAGCTAGTGGGAAAAAACGAAGGACATACTGTAAGTATGTGAGTAAGTAAGAGTACACACACGCCCTCTTAACCTAACCTAACCTGTTGTTTTCATATCAACTGAGGAGTTTGTTTTGTTTTTTCTATAAAATAAAATTAAATTTATGAATGTACATACATACGTATATATGTATGTATTTTATTTTTAGCCGACTTCAAAAAAGAAGGAAGGTAATCAATTCATTCCAAAAATAANATTGACGGTACTCTTAAAGTTTTATATGAGCATTGAAATCAGTTGTATATTTTGCATAAAAATTAGTTGTATTTTTTTGGTTAATGTTAGTTTTCACTCACAAATGCATGCACAGAACGCGGTGTGCATGATTTTGACATGACATGAATTGGCGCATTTCCGAAACACACAGTGAGTGATTGCCATATATGCGAGTGTTACGCCCACATTGTCGGAAAATCACGTACACAAAAGAATAACAATTGACTACAAGCAACAACAAGTGTATCACATGACAAACTTTGGGTTGGTGCACACAGTCTTATTCTAATTATTTTGTATACATTTGTGTTTTTTTTTTTGCCACAAATCGACTACACGTCAATTTAACACACGTCACTCGCATATCAAAAGTTATATGTTACACTTAACTGCAATGACCCAAAAAACGCAAACAACAACAAAATTCAAGAAAACAAATTAACAGCTATAAATAAAAGGCATAAGTAACATTGGTTGTGTGTTTTACATTTGCACGTTTTGCTGTGCATTGCCATTGACCTGCGCTCAGAATTTTTGATATTTTACTTTTTCAAATAAATATTGGAATTTATGTTCCAATGTATATGAGTGTATTTGTATGTGTAACTCATTAGCATCACAAAACATATTTGCAATACAGTTGCATTAGAAAAACATGCAGGAAGAAATAACCACTTTAACATTTGTCAAGAAAAGCATGTGTAATAAATTTGGTAGCATGATAAGGACATTAAAAAATTATGCAAAAGGTAAGAATATTTGCAAGCTTATCGCCATCATAACTCAAAGCAGCACACCCTAATGCGTTGTTTGGAACTTAACTTCTCGCATTCTTAGGGGGACACTGAAATGGTTTGGGTCTTGAACCTACAACAAAAGACTTTACAGTTCGCAGTTTAACCCTTATTCTAAGTTTATTACATGAGGCTTGGTCTGATACCATACAACTTTTAACAATTTTTTCTCTCCTTTGCGAAATTTCTGGCAGACATAGCTAGGATCTCCTATTGTATATCAGATCGTAAGATTGTCGATGGAAACGCAACAGTGGATGAGATTTCCAAAAGCGCTGTTTACTTGAAAATTGAGCATATAAACGACATAAAAAACAACCTCTTAAAACCCTGTAGAATGAGATCAAGTGTAAAGACAACTATATATATATAGTTGCGAGATTCGACGCGTTTAACCAACTGTGACATTGCGATAGTCATAAAGCTCTCTAAAATCTGCTTATGGTTTAAAACGATCCAAATTTACCAAACCTAACCTAACCTCACTAAATATCGTCGTTCCAAGCATAAAATTTCAATGAATAGATAAATTAAATAAAAAACTATGAAAATTAAAAAATTTGCAATGAAAATTATAAGTATTTTATAACGAGATGTTTTTCGAACCCAAGGCCATAAGGCAAGGACTTAATCTATTTTAGTTTCAATTTGTTTCAAATATACAGACTAATTATACGAAATAATTATGTAAAAAATTATACCGGTAATTACTGTCCGATTTGGCTCGCAAGAAAACGAAAATTCACATAAAAACGCGCACGAATTGAAAAATAAAAAATTGGTTCATCCTGATTGCTTGCTTAATCAGTTTATAACCAAAAAAAAAAATGCGCGATATTTATTTCTCATAAAAAAAAAAATGTACATCAACGGCAAAGTACTTTATCAAGCGAAAAAAATTTGTTTCGTGGTGAAATTATACCAGGTGAAGTAACAATAGCGAGAAGAAAGAATTTCACACTAAATTATTTGAAAATTATTCATTTAAAAATCCCTCTAAGAAAGCCTATATCGACTGCTGAGTGGAAGATCGACCTATCTCGGCAGCCAGTTCGAAAACGCCCTATCTCAAAAAACTTTCCAAGAACGCCCTATTTCAGAATTTTTTTGAAAAACACCCTATCTCAGAATATGGTTGAAAAACGCCCTTTCTCAGAATTCGGTTCAAAAACGCCCTACCTTACTTCAAAATGTATTGAAAATGTACTGAAACAAGGCGTTTTTGAATCGGCAGCTGAGATAGGGCGTTATTCAACCAAATTCTGAAATAACGCGTTCTTGAAAAGTTTTTTGAGATAGGGCGTTTTCGAACTGGCTGCCGAGATAGGTCGATCTTCCACTCAGCAGTCGATATAGGCTTTCTTACAGGGATTTTTAAATGTATAATTTTCAAATAATGTAGTGTGAAATTCTTTCTTCTCGCTCTTGTTACTTCATCTGGTACAACTTCACCATGAAAATTTTTTTTTTCCTTGATAAAGTACTTTGCCCGTATGTACATTTTTTTTGTAAGAAATAAATATTCGCGCATTTTTTTTTTTGCTTTCAACTGATTAAGCAAGCAAACAGGATGAACCAATTTTTTCTTTTTCAATTCTTGCGCGTTTTTATGTGAATTTTTCGTTTTCTTGCGAGCTGGCTACTATTCTTAGGGAGCAGATTTAACACCGCCTTTGTATCAAACGGCGAGCCATTCGATTACTCTTGTGATGTTAAGAAATAATTTGTTAATTTCTACAATATTTTTTTACAAACATTTCGCATTTCTTTTCCAACTCACATTAAAAAAAAAACCATGTTACGATGTATAAAATCATAAACATATAAATATACATACATCATATCGCTACCTAAAGGTAAAAAGGTGCAAAGACTACTTTTTTCAAAATTTAGTTTTAGATGCAGAATGACAGCCAATGCCAAACTACATCGATTTTTCGTCTCTCCTGAATAATTAAAAAAATCGACTTGGCGCCTTTTCACCTTTAGGTAACGATATATGTATGGTATGTAGTAAGTATCTATGTAATATACATTTACTATCTCTGCATGCAATTTTTTTCATACTTCCTTATTGGTACTTACGAATTTCATATTTGCTGTGTTTTGCTGTTACAAATTTGTGCGAATCCGCGGAGATTGTTGCAAATAAGTGTTTTGAAAATTGCACACTAAAAGTGCACAAATCACAAAATAATAGCAACAATAAAACAAAAACTCTTTCTCAAAAGCCCCTGCTATAACAACAACAACTGAATCACTTAAATGCACGTTTTATGCAAATTAGAAACACTTTTATTTTAACACCACAAATTTCTTTGCTATTTGCTGCGATCTATATTTTTGCTCGAATTTTCGCTTTACACAGCTAAGTTGCACTTTTGAAAAAAACAAAAAAAACAAAATGAAGAATATAGCAATATTTTTCCGTTTTTCGTATTTGGTTTGGTGGTTTTACGTTTCTTTTATAAATATTTTTTGTTTTTTTTTCTTTTTTGAAGCTAACCGCGCGGTGCCTTTTTATCTTTAGCAATCACAATTGGCTTTGCAACTCCTTCAATTCGATTCGTACTTTGGACAAATTTCGATATTTTTGTGTGTTCACTGGGGCGGACGTGCGGTTTTGGTCAGGCGTTCAAACGGTCCGGGCGCTGGGGTATGTTTGTACAGGTAGTCGTCGCGATGTTGGTTGTTTATTTGGTTTGTNTCGAGGGCTACGTGTTTTCGACTTGCAGTTTTGAGTGCTGGAAAGGTTTTGAGCGCATTTGTTTAATCGTTCGGGTTTTTTTTTCTCCGTCAAGCTTGTTTTTTTTTTATATTCAGTTTAATGCTCGTTGCTTGCATGCGATAGCTGC
>NW_016180945.1:4802-6504 GCF_001687245.7 Rhagoletis zephyria | reverse complement strand
ATTACAACCAAGTAATTAAAGTGGATTAGAAGCTGGCGACATTCGGGGAAATTAATAGAGGAAAAAGGTTCCGCCACATTCCTTCCGGCAAATCCCCAGCCATGTTGTTGCTTAGAATAAAGAAGTTGTGAGCATCAAGTCTGGACTATTATTTTGACAGCAATTGAGTCACCATAAGCCGGTAATACAAAATCATTACACGTAAGTCAGACACTTTCTTGCCACCATCCATTGGAAACGAGCTATCCATCAACCGTAAATAAAGATTCCTGTTTGGACCGACAAACCAAGGTCAAGCAAATCATTGGCGCCCAACTAAACGGGTGAAAAAGAATAAGTTTTTGTTGAACATAACCACACTTAAGCCCGGCATAAAATAACCGCGTGCTCAGCTGAGGGAAAATAGCAATTTCATCATCGAATCAATTTAATACATCATAAAATTAGATTTAAGGAAAAATTAAAATCTTGTAGTCGTTTTTCTCATTTTGTTGGTCACAAAANTATCACTGCGAACCACACTCATCAGCCCTCACAAGAACGGAATTACAACCAAGTAATTAAAGTGGATTAAAAGCTTGTATTAAAAGCTGGCGACATTCGGGGAGTCGATACTCACCCCTCAGTGGAAATTAATAGAGGCAAAAGGTGCCGTCACATTCCTTCCGGCAAATCCCCAGCCATGTTGTTGCGTAGAATAAAGAAGTTGTGAGCATCAAATCTGGACTATTCATTTGACAGCAATTGAGTCACCATAAGCCGGTAATACAAAATCATTACACGTAAGTCAGCCACTTTCTTGCCACCATCCATTGGAAACGAGCTATCCATCAACCGTAAAAAAAGATTCCTGTTTGGACCGACAAACCAAGGTCAAATAAACCATTGGCGCCCAACTAAACGTGTGAAAAAGAATTAGTTTTCGTTGAACATAATCACACTTAAGCCCGGCATAAAATAACCGCGTGCTCAGCTGAGGGAAAATAGCAATTTCATCATCGAATCAATTTAATACATCATAAAATTGGATTTAAGGAAAAATTAAAATCTTCTAGTCGTTTTTCTCATTTTGTTGGTCACAAAATTGTACGTCGGTGAACCATACATATTCGAGTTTAATCGATTTTTGATTAATTTTTTCTTTTAGAAATTCTGCTATATAAATCATCATTGAGATTGATTCAAATAATTATCGTTTGAATTCATAATCACTGTAAATCAATATCGTCCTCAGTCTTCACACGGCATGATTTAATTGATTTTTATTGGAGCTCGTTTTCAATCAAAATTTTTGTGGATATTTTGATTATTTAATTCCGCGGGGGTGAATGGTGATCGATCTGCGATGCGAACACCATTGATCAGCAGTCATAACCATTCTCGTTCAGTTCAGTTCGCCAATTCTGAAAAGCAAGTTAATTGAATTTTTTTAATCAAGTAACACCACACATCGACGGTCAAGATTTTTGAACCGATAATTTTTCATTTCGTCTTTCGGTATAAGTTCAAGCAACGTAACCGATAACACGGTCAATATTAATTGAACCAAACTATTAATTTTTCTTTATTTTTGTAATTTCTTTGGGTATTCATTCCCAATAAAATTTGAAACTCGTATCAAAGTAATCTCGTTTAACATTCGCAAACTGGCTGAATATGCTCAGTCTGATTTGGTCTTCCGGTAAATTCGGGGGTGGATAGT
>NW_016180945.1:0-4449 GCF_001687245.7 Rhagoletis zephyria | reverse complement strand
AAAATTTCAGTCGAAGATTCGTGAACTTCGGATGTCTTCACCGAATACGGGAATCCCGTTGGGCGATTCCCGATTAAGTTTGAACTCGACCTTCGATGGTTTTGAGAATGAACGGGGAACGATGAGTTCAACTCAAGATACTGTTCCATCAATCGTTTCATTTTTGGTATGTGAACCATTACTTTACTCCCAAAAATTCTTATATGACTAACATCCGGCTTTTTCTTATACCACACCTCGAAAGGTGTCATGTTGTTTAAACCCGATGCCAAAGACCGGTTTCTCAAATAAACAGCCGTGTTAACTGCCTCTGCCCAGAATTTTTTTTGGTAGTCTCGCTTCAGCCAACATACACTTGGCCTTTTCCACTATAGTGTGGTTAATACTCTCGCACAAACCATTTTGTTCAGGGGTATATGGGTTTGTCTTTTGATGAATAATTCCTGAATTCTGTAGGTAACTCTCAAAATCATTACTGCAGAACTCCAACCCGTTATAAGTTCTGAGAGCCTTTACTTTAAAATTTGTTTGATTTTCAACCAATGATTTAAACATCTTAAAACAACCAAAGGCTTGACTCTTTCCCTTTAAAAAATAAACAAAAGCCATTCTGCTGAAGTCGTCTACAAACAGCAGATAATATCGCGAACCTCCTATAGATTTACTTTCCATAGGACCACAAATATCGGCATGTATTACCTCAAGCAACTTTTGACTTCTGTTTCCCTTATGTGTGAACGGCAACCATGTTTGCTTTCCTTGACAGCAAACAATACAATCGTTCTTACCCGTCTGGGGTTTGTCTGTGTACGACATGCCTATTACAGCTCCATTTTTCATAGCGTTAAGATCACTGATATTCAAGTACCCGAAACGTCTATGCCATACACTTCCAGAAATAGGCGCAAGCAAACATCCAACTTCTTTGACATTCACTCTATATATACCTTCTTCTAATTCCGCTTTAGCCACTATTACATTTTCTTGATTGCGTATATAACAGTAATTCTTTTCAAAAAAAACCTTGTTGCCCTTTTTTATTAATTGACTAACAGATAAGAGATTTGTAGCAAGACTCGGAACGTATAACACACCTGTTACTGGAATCACGAATTCGGTACTATTCACCAATGTTGTTAGTTGTAGATCACCAGAGCATTCCACAGAAATCTTCGACTTATCAGCTATTAGGATTTCTTCAATTTCGCGTTTGTCGGAAACATTTTTGAGCCAGTTTTTATTTCTCGTCATATGCATGCTGGCACCAGAGTCGATATACCATTCTTTGCTGCTATAATTTCCACTAAGAAAAACTGCGCTGAAGGCGTTGGTTCTCTCCTTCTTCTGTGCAAAGCTGCACTGAGACTTGTAATGTCCGTATTTGTTACATTTGTAGCATTTTATATTCGGCTTTGTCTGCGTGTTTTGCTGCTCCTTTCTTTTCTGCATCCACCCTGCTTTCGACATGAATGCGTTCTGGCCATTGTTGACGTCACACTCGTCCTCCATATCAATTAACTTAGATTTGATCGAATCCGCGGTAATGTCTATACCCGAGTGCTCGACGGCCATTATCATCGGAGAAAATTTCTCTGGCAGCCCTGCTAATAAAAGCGATCCANGGTAATGTCTATACCCGAGTGCTCGATGGCCATTATCATCGGAGAAAATTTCTCTGGCAGCACTGCTAATAAAAGCGATCCAACCCACTCGTCACTGATGTTGAAACCTGTGTTATTTAATCTCTGACTTGTTTCGACGATCATGGCCACATACTGTGCCATAGACTAGCAGGTTTCCCGCCGAATCGAAATGAGGTTACGTAGAAGACTAATTTTTCTGGAGGATCCAGTGTCATCGAACATTCTTTTAATTTTAACCACAAGTTTTTTGCGCTTGTTTCAGTCTTTATATGCACGTATAAAAGCGGATCAATGGTTAAAATTATTTTCGCCTTTGCCTTGGCGTCGAAGTCTGTTCCTTCCGTACTAATACACTTTTGCATTCCTTCCAGGATGAGGAAATTTTCTACTGCGAACGCCCAATCCTCATAATTTTCACTTCCCTTTAGCTTTGGGATACTTGAGATAATGTTTGAAGCCATCTTTATTTTTAATAAAACTTTGCAAAAATTAAAAACCGCGTGGGTCCCATAACCTGTAATGAAACACGAGAATGCCGATAATTGAATGACAAGTTTATTTAGCTCTTATATGTGTCGACAGGTGTGTACAAGCTGTGTTTAATATTTTGTTACTTCATTTAACAGATGCAAAACCCGTCATGAAACGCCAGTATCCAGTATCGCCATACGTGGCTGACCAAGTTCAAGCCGAATTGGATAAAATGCGTAGTCGTGATATCATTATGACCATCGAAGAAATCCCTTAGCCTTCACCAATTCTGGCTGTAAAGAGAAAAGACGGAACGTGTCGCGTGCGCTTGGACGCGAGAGAGCTGAATAAAATTACCATTCCAAATGCCTATCCAATTACGGATACTAACCAAATTTTAGCACGACTAAAGTCAGTTAAATACCTAACCAGTATTGATCTGTCTCAAGCTTTCTTTCAAATTCCTTTGGCAAAATCGAGTCAACTGAAAACCGCTTTTGCATTCGGTAACAGACTTTATGCTTTTCGTCGCATGNACTTCGCCGTTTGAAGAACACGTTAAGATATTGGCTATTGTTGCAGAACGTCTGGCGGGGGCCGGCTTAACCATCTCAACACCCAAATCGAATTTTTGTTGTAAACGATTGGAATTCCTGGGCTATGTTTTGTCTCAAGAGGGTTTATCTGCGAATCCATCTCGTATTCGAGCGATTGTTGAATTTGCACGGCCCAAAACGGCAAAAGAAGTCAGACGGTTCGTTGGTGCAGCAGGCTGGTACCGTAAATTTATTCCACATTTTTCGGAGATCACAGCCCCCCTTTGTGAATTGTATAAAGGAAACCGAAAAGGACCCATTGAATGGAATACCGCTGCTGAACAAGCCTTTCTCAAACTCAAAGAGTGTTTAACTACACTCCCGTTCTGACTATGGCCGATTATTCAAAACCATTCAAGGTTTATACCGATGCCTCACTGATCGCAGCGGGAGCTGTTCTAGTACAAGAACATGATGGGAATGAACGTGTGGTTCAGTGTTTTTCTAAGAAATACTCGAAAGCCGAACAAAATTACACAGCATCCGAACGGGAATGCCTAGCCGTTCTCTTCGCGGTCGAAAAGTTCCGTCCATATTTTGAGGGTCGTGAATTGGTTGTGGTAACGGACCATGCAGCTTTGCGCTGGCTACAAACCCTCAAAGAACCAACTGGCCGATTATAACGTTGGGCGATCCGATTATCACCATACGATCTCAAAATTATTCATAAACCAGGAAAACATTTAGAACTTCCTGATGCCTTGTCTCGTTCTTTTGCTCTTCTCAACATCGTTCGTAGAAATCCAATTGACCTTCCGAGTAATTTTCCCGTTAATCGTACCCCAATCACATCCGTGATCAACATTGACCCAAACACGTGCGATAAATGGTACAACAAAATGCACGCCATGGCCTCAAAACAACCATTAGATAGATATAAAATCGAGAACAACCTCCTATATCATCGATTGAAATTTTCCAATCAAAGTGCGGAAATACTGTGGACACTTTGTGTACCATCTTCTGACAGAGCAAAAGTCCTCGATGAAAATCATAACCAACATTCGCATCAGGGTGCTTGGAAAACTTATAGGCGTATCTCACAACGCTATTACTGGCCAAACATGTATGAGTCCGTTTACCAGTACGTTCGGCAATGTGAACTATGCCACCGCATTAAACCAAGTAATGAGAGCACCAAAACACCATTTCCACGACAGCCGGTTCTACGTACCGGAATGACTCGGGTTTTACCCGACCAAAGGCTGTTGTTTCGGCGATCTAACCCCGTTTAGGTCGGCGAAGTATCTCAGAAGTTGTTCGTCCATAGGGCTACATTCACTACGTATTCTTCTACTCAGGGCTGGCATCGAGTCAAACCCAGTGCCAGTGCTGTGTATGCCGGAGGCGACTACACCACAACTCCACCTCTGTCAAGTGTAATGCCTGCGAGGGGTGGAGTCACCTTAGAGTCTGCTCAGGACTACGGACACATCGACAGCGGAACACGTCGTACGTGGCCCCCTGTTGCCCAAACAGAGCAGCATCCAAGGCCAACCTCAGTCCACCCGAGCAGCCTCACACAGTCACCACAACACAACAACATAATAACACCACAGACCATACCACAGCCACGACAGACCACATAACACACACAACCGCACCACCACCCACACGCCGCCGCCAACAACTCCTGGTTCCCCCTACAATCTGCACGGTATGTCAGACCAGTGCAACACCTGCCTTGGCTGGTGCCACTTTAGGGCATGCTCAGGTCTGCGTACCACGCGAGATTGGAC
>NW_016180942.1:677-6507 GCF_001687245.7 Rhagoletis zephyria | reverse complement strand
AATACGAAATCCCCTACAATATTATCTGCCTTCTTCTCTTTCACAGTAAAACATATACTCTAGTGCAGAGCTAGAGAGTGGAGGAAGAGAACAAACGGTCATTTGTACCAAAAACACAAGCGACTCAAATTCTCATATAAAAATTGATCGTCAATTCCTTCATGATCCAATGACCGTATTTAAACCAAATTAGTATGGGACCATCCTTGAGGTACGACCTTTCCGACAGAATTATCGAAATCAGTTCAAGTAGTCCAAAGTTATGCGGTAACATCAGGGGCGCATCCAGGAATATATTTTAGGGGGGGTTTNGTTGGCCTTGGTACAGCATACAAAATCGCCGAAAATTTTTAAAAGCGGACTATAACCACGCCCACATCCCATATATTGGTAATTTAGAGAAATACAAAATCTTCGATAAATCAGTAAATATTGAAGTGTATTTATTCAAAATTGATGCTTGCTTGGGGGGGTGTGAACCCCAAAACCCACCGCTTGTGTGCGCTAATGGGTAACATTTATAGGTACATAAAAAAAATATTCGCACGAATTGATAAAACTCCTCCTTTTTTGAAGTCGGTTAAAACTTGCAAAATGTCGCGTACCTATTTATATTTACGCCAGTGTATATGTATATACATATGTTAACTGTGCTAAAAATTTCGTGATGATACGAGGCGATATTCATTTTAAGTTTAAGTTGTTTATATCTTGAAATTGGTAATTTTTCAACCAACATAATAAATGAAACCTATTTACAGCCGTAAAGACAATATCGAATTTTGTGCTTCTTTTTAAGTATTTTTAAGTGAAGATTTTTTGGGGTCGAAAAGACTTTTTTGCTTTAAAATATTATTTTGAGATTTTTTTGGAAAAAATCAAGATTTTTTGGGGACTTTCTCTGGCAACACTGACGGTCATACATACATACATTCGTTTGTATTTCATAGAAACGTAATCAATCGAGCTACAAGCATACATTTTAGGTACAAATACATTTGATTAGCAATTCCAATTCTTGCAATTCCGTTTTCCTTGCCACATTTGCATTGGTCGACATTTCCCTCTTTTTCGAATTTTCTGAGTTTTTAGCGAAATTTGAGACTTTTTACAAAAAAAAAACTACCAAATATCATTTGTAATTTGCGATGAGTATNTTCCCTCTTTTTCGAATTTTCTGAGTTTTTAGCGAAATTTGAGACTTTTTTACAAAAAAAAAACTACCAAATATCATTTGTACTTTGCGATGAGTAGATATTGATGAAATTGCAGAGGAGGAGCCAACATAATTTATGCGCATGTTGCTTCATCATATGTACCAAAAAGTTGACTAAGCATGTAAATATGTAATACTCTACATACATACATACATACTAATGTAGGTATAAACAAATATGAAGTTTTCGATTACTAAAAAAATGGAAATTCATTTAGCAAATAGCCATACGCATGTATGCACATATGTATGTACATATGGAGCCCTAGCCACCAAAAAAAGTAAGCGACATTCTTTTCAAAGCTTTCTTTTTGATGCAGAAATACTCGTAGACCACTGAAGAACAGTGATGATGTTTTCATTTAGGACATTTGCTAAATTGGATTCAAACATTTTCAACCGAAAAAATATCACAATAATGATCGCTGATAGTAGAGTGGACAGCTCTGTGAACTGCGTGATGAAATTCCTTTTTTAGTTTTGAACCACTCGAACGTGAATAAGTTATACCAGCGATCGACATGCTTTCCGTGGTGGACTTATGGTCGTTTAACAATGGTCCCCATGCAGAGATTTTCGCAGGATCTTCCACACAGTCAATTGCTTAGACATAACCTCAGTAACTGGCTCGCAGCTGTACTCGAAGTTGACAGCTGACGCGATAGATCTATCGGTCGTAAACAATCAGCTTTAGCTCGCTCCTGACGTTAATTTCTTGCTGCCCTCGAGTTGTTTACTGCTGTTGGCGGTGGGTTCGATACGTGTTTGTTGATAAATAAGCGTCGTGCAGGCATCCTCGCGACCAGTCCAACGGTTTCCGAAGCTATGATGTTTAGACGAATTCAAATGATGGTTCCGTCGGCAGCACTTTTTTCCAAACAGGTCTTCGTGTGTGTTTAGATTGCATTCTTAACCTGAGACTCTGGTCAACTACTGAGCTCAAAACATTTCGATAGCCGAATATAAAATGATCAGAATAAAATCCGATAGGTCACAGCAGTGACCCGTGTTGTGGTAATTTCCTAAGGCGGACAGGTATCCGCGAGGCGCTTTTAAAACACAGTTGAATGAACCTGACTATTTAACGAGGACGGTTTGATTCGACCTTTTATGTCTGGTGTTAACAGGGGTCACCTCACGAGGGTCTAGGTACCCAAAGTCTTAGAATGCCTTAGAAATCTATGCAATGCAAATCTTTTGGGTGTAACTGAAAGGGACACTGCGACCTAGAAGATCTTTTGTATCCCTATGATGGTTCCTAACCCTGACGGCCCATTATGTTATTAGCCTCATTTAATAAATACTATCAGTTTCTTGATATCCGAATTCCTAGCCTCAAGAGCTTCGACTGTGGAAGAACTGAAGTATTGCAGTCTTAGTCTGGCCAATGCCGGAAAGTCACATATAATGTGGTCAGATAGCTAACAAGTAAATTGATATCGGTTCTGTTCAGAAGATTTATATCATTCCTTGCGAAATGATAACCAAAAGGTCTGGCCTGTCTAAGGACCCCTACCTCTTCCCAGGACTTACTGCATTCTGATTTAATCACGATTCTATTTTAATAGAAATTTATTTAAGTAAAAAAAATGATTTTTAGGACTTATTGGACCAGGATCTCACTCTATTGTGTTCTGACGAAGTTGTAAACGGACCTTTCGGATGACCAAAGTCTACATTCGCGCGAGGTGAAGTTCACCTAAAACTTCCACCGATCCAGTTTCCACGCTTATTTGCTAATGCAGTAGCTTCAGCTGGGAAGTTTGACATGTGTTTTTTTACTCACAACTTATGTTTTTTGCACGCTAGTGTAACGAGTTCGATGAATTCTGAAAGTACATACTGATATACTCCACAGTTTTATGTACTGCATGCTTCCATTTGTGACATATGCATGCGCACCCTTGCGTTCTTCTATTATATTATTATATTATTACTTATAAGCAACTTTATAGAAAAACTACATTTTTTTTTCAAGTTAACATACCACTTCTTACACTCCGCGTCAGCAACTTTCATCTTACCCACTTCTGCAGGTTAAGCGCCCTACTTTTCTCTTTGCCTCAATTCAACTCGCATGCTCCTTGTGTGCGCGCCTGTAGGTATGCAAAAGAAATTAATTGCACTTAGCTGAGCATAATTTTTATATTTTATTTGCATTTTCTTGTGTTTAAAATTTTTTATGTGGCTCTACATATTTATGCATTTTTTAACGCTTGTGTCCAGCTTCCATTTTTTAGCTAGTTTGCAAGTAACGCCTGCGGTATCTTTGGTAACATACAAACATACATAAGCATATCTATGTGTATGTTCATTAGACCGCACCGGAAAATAGTTCGCCATACTCTCCTGGAAAACTTTTTTTTTTATCGAAATTAGGTTTCGCCTTTTTACATTTTTCGTCATATTTCCGTGGTTTACAATCAGAATTTTATGATATATCAATGTACTTGTTTCGAGGTGGCACTTGTTTGTTCCAAAGTACATCGACCTCAAGTATCCCGTTCTATTTTATAAGGCGTCGGTGGGCATTTAAAATTTTCCATGTAAGTAACATGTAAACAAATTTTTTTCCATTAAAAATGTTATAATATAAGGCCACAAATTTGTTTGGTAAGTTATTTTGGATCACCCTAATGTATATGCATACGCATATGTGTTAGTTTCCGTAGTGCACCCACATATGAAGAGAAAAAATGTGTACTTATGCCTTTCTTTTACATTCTTTATCACATAAGGATTTGAATGAATGCTTGACCGGCCGGCTGTGTAGCGGCAATAATTCGATTAATTTGCCAGGCTTTCTTTTATGCCATGTTTTCTCCTTATATACTCATCTATGTATATATTTATGTACACATATTTCCAACTATGTAGCTTCTTTCTTTTTATCCTTTTTTTTTTCAATACATCTTTGCTATTAGTTTTCCCGAGCGAGGAATAAACGTCGACTAAAATATCTTTAAGTCGAACAGAGAATTTAAGCTCTACTCTTGAAGCTTCATTTTGACGTCAATTGTTCCCAAATACCAAGGTCCTTTTGTTATTGCCCTCAATATTTTTTAATGCGCTTTTTTGCAGAATTAAATAGTACGCTAGTCCTATTGGCATGCCCCATATTTCGATGCCATATCTCCAAACTGGTGTCCCTATGGTTTGTGGATCAGTAGCTTATTGTTTAGCGAAAGTTTTGGTTGGTGTCTTAGTAGCCCGAAAAGTGGACCGAATTAACTTTGAATAGAGTATTGTCTATTTTTAATGGTCGCTGTATGACCTCTCAATTTCCACAGACAATTCTGATCGTTTGGTCTCTATTGATGTCGACTTCCCAGTATTTAAACCACTTTAGAGTATTTCAAGTTCCTTCTGTAGACTATTTATAGCGATAGTTTTAGCAATCATGATCTGGTTTGAGCGAGGTGTTGGAATATCTGCTGTATGTCAAAGATAAAGCATTGGGCCTAACTCGCTGTCTTGTGGTACTCCACCGCTAATTTTCAAAGTAGCTTTCAAGAAGGAGAAAGTAGTCATTAGGCGACATCTTTTGCAACTTATTCAGGAGTCCGTGATGTCGAACCTTATCAAGTGCTTTAGCTACGCCGAGGAATACTGCAATGCAGACAATATTTTTGTCTATGTCGTCAGCGATTTTATTCGCCAGTATATGTTGATGCGATGGTAGAAGATTACGTTGCCTTAAAATGAGGCCAAGAGGGTCAAATATGATTTTTTCCAGGATTTGACATATGAGGTGGCCAAGGTAGCATCTTTGTTGGGTTCCAGTACAGCAACTATTTCTGCTATTTTTATAATATCGGAAAGGATTTTTGTGAAAGGAGGCCGTTAAACAAGTATCTCAAGTAAGTATGATTCCTGATGTCTGTTCATATCCAGATGATTTTTTGTTTTTTAGTAGTTTTATTTTCGTTGCAATCTCATAGATTAATTTTTTATTTTATTTTGCGTTATGCAGGATTGGTTGGTGTTCATAATCTTAATCTCCGGGGAATGGTTTTTGAATTGAAGTCTCCTCCACAAATGAACTGTTTTCCAAGAGTTGCCATGAAGTTCGGAGAGTTTGCTTTAGTGTTAATAAATCTTGGAGGGCAATAAATAGCGGAAGTTGTTAAGGGGTCATACAGTGAGAAAAAAACGCGTTGTAAGAATAAAAAAAAATTATTTGATTACCATTTAAAAATGCTCGTATTTAAATCTAGTGAAAAGTGTTAACGAAATGGATTTTTCCATTATACATACACTACGTATAATGGAAATATTCAATTCAAATACGCCTGTATTAAAATGAAGCATTTTTCACTGCACGGATGGCGTTTTGCCCGTCTCGTATGCTTTTTCATATGTAATTAAGAAAGTATATGTATACAACACTGAGGGGAAAATCTCTAGTTCTGAACTGGGGCGCTTCTAGTACATTTAGACCCAGTACTGGTTCGCGATAAATCTCTTTTGCATGCAAGCAACTGGCGAATTTAACATGGCGATGTCCTAGGAAGTGTCAATTGCCCCCCGCTGCATCCCTTTTTCGATAGTTCCGAACTAGTCCTAAATTCTATAGTTCCGAACCAGTTCTAAAATCGACAGACGAAAGAAAAA